>NC_089680.1:39065855-39366269 GCF_037042795.1 Molothrus aeneus
ATTGAGATAAATCATGGGTAGTGCCTGAACGAAGTAGACCTATCCCACTTCTGTCATTCAAAATGCCAGGGGAATTCTCCTCTCACAATCAGCCTTATCTTCTGCTTTCAGCACTGCTCTACAACTTTTGCAAATCTTAAGAGCTCATGAATTACAGTGAGTGCTAATGGTCCTGGTTTTCAGTAGCTGTACCAGGAGAAAAAAGGATAGATTAGGCATAAGTACACGGTGGAATGTTTTGCCTACTAGTACTTTTCAGAATTTTTTCTTTAAAAAAAAATGTCAGGTTGTTTTTGTTCTATATATCACATCACAGGTTAATATTTTTGTATTTTATTTCATACCCTGCAGCCACACATTCCACTGCAGTGTTCGCTATAGTTACTGAGAGAACAAGTTAGAACAGCTCATCAGTGAAAACTCATTTTCATGCTGCCTCTTCGGTGACTTGCTAATTAAGGGGTTTTGAGAGTATACAGTAATATTAAAACTCTGAAACTGCCTGGGAATTTGCTCATGGCAAGTGAATATGATTGCTTATAGTTCCCAGGAAAATAGATGTAATGGTAATTAAGTTAGCCAAGAGAAGGAGGAGATGGTTCAAGTTTCCCTATCCTTGTCCAAGGAGCGACATCTGCCCAACAGTGTAGTAACAGACCTAGAGAACTCCTGCAAATAGGAGCAGCATTCACAAAGGGAACATCATCTTCGCGCCTAAAAAGGTATAATCATCATAGAATCCTAAATTCACACATCCCCCGTTCCCTCCGCTCCAGCGCACACACACAGAGTCCATTTTACGGCAAAGTGAAATCCACGCCACTCCAGGAGTTTAACCTGCTTTAAGATCGCCGCCGACGCACCGCGCCCGCCCGCGCCCGCAGCCGCGCACCCTCCGCGCGTCTGCGCCCGGCCCGGCGGCGCGGGAGGGGCCGCCCCCGCTCCGCACCTCGCGCCCGCCGCTGGATCTTTCCTCCCTCTTTCCCTCCTTCCTCTCTTGCTTCCCGGAGCGGCGGGACGGACAGACAGACGTACCCAGCGCCAGGAGCAGGGGCGGCAACGCCGCGCCCGCGGAGCCCATGGCCGGCGCGCTGCGGGGTCAGGCCGGGGCCGCTCCGAGCTGGCCGCTTCCCAGGGCGACACTGAGCGCCACCTGCTCCGAGCCGCCCCCAAATACTCTTCCTCCTCCTCCTTCTTTTCCTCCTCCTCCTCCTCCTCCACGCCCCCTGCGGTTCCACGGCCGCGGAGGGGCCGGAGGCCGCTCCTCCCGTCCCCCGCCCCTCGCTCCGCGGGCGCAGCCCCCGGTGCCGTCCCCTGCAGGCTCTGCCGCCGGATTGCCCCACTCTGCTCCCTCCTGGTTTTACTGCCTGGAGGAGAGCCCCCCGCGCTCGGCCCAAGGCAGCCCTGGCGCTGCCCAAGGCTGCGTGCCCAAGGGGGGCTCCGGGATCGGGACACCCACCACCCCCGCCCTGGGTACCCCGGGCAACAGCGGTTTGGAGGGCTGGGGATGCCTCTTTTTCCTATTAAATTGCACATTCGATGACACTGAGTCTATATCTTCTTCTTTAAATGAAATTTTTGCAGAATATGCTCCCAGATATGCGGGAGTGAAACAGGATCCAGAAGCCTTGCCACACAACTGTCTCGAATTTGGCACTGATGGTGAGGATGTATTGTCTAGGCAAAATAACTGCCTGTGTTTCCTTAAATGCCAGGTCAATATCCAGGTAGACAAAGAGAATCAAAGCCAGCAAAAATCGGGAGATAAGGACTTTGACTTCCTAAGCAATCAGAAAGGCTTCTTATGCAAGGTGCTGTGAAGCTTTCAGTCTACCTAGTCTTGTCAGTACTGTTTGAATACTGTATGTGCAGAGTATTTGAGAAACATGCATTTTCTCCATCCCACAGTTCCAGTAAATATCAAAATTTATGGCACTACCTTTTCATACGGAATGTATTTTATTTTGTACAATGAATTCTGCTGAATAATTTGAACTTCTTGGCATTAACATTGTGTAATGAAAAAGACAGTTGGCCTGGAAAATTGAAATAAAAAAGCTTCCTTCCTTCACCCTCCTTGCCATCTAGGTCATGGCCATTTATGTGTGAAAAACTGTAGCTATTATTTAAGGAGCAAATTTATTCTCTCAGCTTCTTATTTGTTTTTAACCTTTGGAAACCGAGCTGTAAATTAAAACAAAGAAATTACTCAGCATTTGTCAGCAGGTGGTTTTCAACAGGATTTTTTGGACATGGGTTTTATGTGGACATCATGCTGTTAAAGAAATCTCCACCAGGATGATAAAATCCACTTGATGGAAGTGCAGCAGGGACCTGTCTTTGTATAATTTACATTGGATTCTTTAATGTAATAACTTTATGGGACTCCCAGGAGTGTTACCCAGGCTAATGCAAGAACTTGTACAAGTGCTCACTTCCCAAAACACTGTCACTGCCGAACTCCAAAGCCCTTTCCAAAGTCCTTGGTCAGTCATCACCAGGGACAACTCACGAGCACTCTGTTTCCCTTGCACGGCATCACAGGAGACCTGCAGACACTCCAGCAGCAAAAGTACAGATATTGAAGCAGTAACACCAGCTTCAGTACCCAGACTGGTCCAGGGACCAGTGGAAAAATTGTGACGGGAAGAGCAGCCATGGGAGCTTTTCTTTCCATCTGTACTGTGTATACATGTATGTGCCACTCGAGGACAAGGGAAAGGAAAATCTATACTTCCACAAGGAATAAGAAGAACATAATTAATAAATACTGATGAAAGGACAATAAAAAACAAAAAAAAAAATCCACATCATAGAGAAAAATGGTTTCTTAATAATGGAATAAACCTAGACTTGCCCTCTGCCCCACCCTAAAATAACCTCCGCAGACTAATGTCTCAGTTTCCTAAGAAACAATGTCTTTGATTCAGTTACATCATTCTAATTATAAATATATCCTTAGGATATGAAACTTTCTTTCTCATTCAGATACAATGTTGAAGAATAATTTCTCACACTCAAAGGCTGTCTCCCAGGGTGCTGCTTCTAAGACCAACATTCTTCAGTGTTTAAAAAGAATAGACTGTAGGCAAATAAATACTGTGGCAATTACTGTATTCTTCAACAATACTCCCTTAATTAATGCTTTTGTTTTAAATTATTATAAACCATTTGATAACAACCTTCTCATATAATCCTGAATGGTACTTTGCATATTATAGGAAACAAGAGTTTTTCTATTGTGTGATATTTCACCTTTTTTGACCCACTTCAGAAATTTTATACATATATTGCACACATTCAGGGAAATTATTATTTACTATTGTTCACCTACACTGATAATCAAATTACTCAGAGAACAGTTTGGTTAGTGCTCCTTATCTCTGCACTATAAAATGGTGTCTGATACACACCCTTTGCTGTACACGTGTTTGCTGTTTAATGATGTTTTATAGCACCTTGTCATGTCTGCTAGTCACTGATCATAGGGACACTTGCCAAAACCACCCTATCTGCCTGAGCTTATTTGCAAAGTTTCAGGCTTGGTTCTATGAAAATACAGTGTGCACATTAGAATAAACTATTTTGTAATCAAGGGCCAAACAAACTTTCTTTTTCACAGTAAGGACTGTGTGAAGTAGGTTGCTTGATCACTATGAAAAGATCACTACAGTTTTTGCATTTTCAAGAAAAAAAATAGAAGTTGCAGAGTGAAGATAATGAAGAAATCTTGCTTTTAAAAGTTATTCTGGTGAACACGTACTTAATGATCAATTTTATAATTTATGCATGTTCTAGCTTTTTAATGTGATAAAAAATGTTCAAATTAATGCCAACCTTCTCAGAGAAATATACTGGTATCTCCATTTTTTGTCATTTGCAAGGGCTGACCAGAGCATCAGTTTCTGTGGTATTCAAATTTCAGCAGTTATCTGTTAATGTGTTTCAGGGAGGAAATCTTGGGAAAATGACCAATTTACACATAGAAAGCCAAGATGAATGGCTCCAGGTCACTCTTTGATTTGTCTGGAGATGCTAGAGGAAACGGCTACAAATATTAGTTATTGTTTTTAGCAGAAACATGGTGTCTATACTAGAAATGTTACTTTAAGAGCTCCACTGAAGGAAAAAGAACAAGCTACTAAAAAAACCCACAAATCTATAAAGGAAATGTTAAAATTAGCTGTGAGGATGTAGTTTAGACATTAGTAATAATTCAGTTTTGAAATAAAACTGGAAAAGGTCAAAAATACACTAATGGCATTTTAGGTATCACATAGGGAATAAGCAGAGGACAAACCAGCACTTTGCTATGCTAATGTGCAAACCACACATTTTTAATGCTTTTTGCAACTTTGGTTCAATCATTTCGAAGTGCTACACAGGAACTCTCCAGTCTTGGTCTTGATGCACAGCACCACTCTGGAATTCCTACTCTGGAATACCAGCATACACTTACCTGCCTCTTGCTGTATTGACTGAACTGTGTTCTACCCAGCACAGAATATATATGCATATAAAAAAATACATATTTTTACCAGTTCTTTTTTCAGGTAAGAAAAGCTTAAATCTGTCATGGGGAAATAATATGAATGGGAGGTAGTGAAGTCAGTGGAGAAGTGTTCCATTCACCTGTGGTGTCAAAAGTGAGGTCTTGCAGCACAGGCCACTAACACAACCTATGTAAATTCAGGGTCTCTGGAGCAGTTGATGTGCTACTCCAATTACCAAAGCATTTAACCTTGACACAGCACCAATAACCACATGAACTCTTAAAAATAGTGTTTATCTTTAAAATATATATAAGTCAGGATTTAAAAGTATCCAATGAAAAGACGCAAGCCTCTATTTCCTTAGAATATGCCTTTGTTTATGTTTCTGACCATTTTTGTTTTGTAAACTTCATAATTGTTTGGATTTTTTTGGAATTAAAAAAAAAATATTCCTTTTTATTTGTCTACCATCAAAAGTTGCTCAAGAATTTGGTAGATATCTTTTAGCAAACCCGACTCCCCTAACAATTTCCACTGAATCCCTCTGAATTTATAACTAATTATGTGGGAAATATTTTAGTCTTACTGCATTACTTTGTGATGGATTTGTTTTCCCTCTTTTTTCCTTCTAAGATTGTTTGCAATTTGGATGTGTGAAGCTAATGAAAAGAAATATTGAATATAAAAGAAATCTTTTAGTATATCTGTAACTGCTGAACTGGACCTATTCTTTCCTGGTTATTTGCTACATTTTGTAGGATTAGCTACAAACCTTGAGTAAAAGATGAAACATCTGAAAGGAGGTGGAAAAAATGTGGTAATTTGATCATGTGTTTTCTAATAGACTCTAAAAAAACATTCACATTATCACAGAATCAATTAAATTGGAAAAGAATTTGAGATGATCAAGCCTATTCCAATGTCTAACCATCCTTTCTGTGAAGAAATACCTCCTGATGTCCAATTTCAACCTCTCCTGGTGCAGCTTCAACTTATGTCCTCTCATCCTCTCGCTGCTTGAATGGCAGAAGAGATTGATGCCCATCCAGCCACAGTCTCCTAACAGGGAGTGATAAGGTCCCCCCTGAGCCTCCTTTTCTCCAGGATAAACACCCCCAGCTCCCTCAGCTGCTCCTCACAGCACTTGTGCCCCAGACCCTGCCCCAGCTCCATTGCCCTTCTCTGCACTCTCTCCAGCCCCTCAGTGCCTTTCCTGCAGTGAGGGCCCAGAGCTGGACCCAGCACTGGAGGTGTGGCCTCAGCAGGGCCCAGCACAGGGGGACAATCCCTGCCCTGGCCCTGCTGGCCACAGCATTGCTGATCCAGGCCAGGATGCCATTGGCCTTCTTGGCCACCTGGGCACAGCCTGGCTCATGTTCAGCTGCTCTCACCAGCACCCCCAGGTCCTTTCCAGCCACTCTGCCCCAGCCTGTGGCACTGCCTGGGGCTATTGTGACCCAAGGGCAGGACCTGGCACTTGGCCTTGTTGAACCTCACACCATTGGCCTCAGTCATGATCCAGCCTGTCCTGATCCCTCTGCAGAGACTTCCTGCCCTCCAGGAGATCAACACTTCTGCCCAACTTGGTATAGACTCTGGATTTAGTAAGGATATAGTCAATCTCCTCATCCAAATCTTTAAGATATTGATCAGGATAATAAACATATTGAACAGAACTGTGCCTAACAGTGAGACTTGTGGAAGCCCAAGAGTGACTGGCCCCAGCTGGATGCAGCACCATTCACCACCACTCTCTGGGCCCATCCAGCCAGTTCCTAACCCAGCAAAGAGTGCTCCTGTCCAAGCCATGGGCTGCCAGCTTTTCCAGGGGAATGCTGTGGGAGACAGTGTCAAAAGCTCTACTGAACTCCAGGTAGACAACATCAACAGCCTTTCCCTCATCCATCAGGTGTGTCACCAGGCCATCAAAGGAGATCAGGCAGGGTCTGCCTTTCCTAAACCTGTTATCCTTCTGATCCCTACAGGCTGTCCTGTAAATGCTGTGTGATCGCACTCAAGAATATCTGTTCCATAACCTTCCCTGGGACCAAGGTCAGGCTGACAAACCTGTAGTTTCACATATCTTCCTTCCAGCATGGAGGGAAGATATGTGAAACTATCTTCCTGTGCATGGGAATCACAATGGCCAACCTCCAGTCATCTGTGGACCTCCCCAGGTAGCTAGGACTGACAATCAGTGATGAAGAATCTCTTGGCAAACTCTTCTGACAGTTGCCTCAGTACCCTTGGGTGAATCCCATCTGGTCCCATTGTCTGAGGGGCACAGCAGGTCACTGACTACTTCCTCCTGGATTGCAAGGGTCTGTTCTGCTCCCCATCCCTGTCAAGCAGCTCAGGGGGCCGGTTGTCCTGATGATCACTGGTCTTACAGTTGAAGACTGAAGCAAAGAAGGCATTAAAGATATCAACCTTTTCCTCATCTTCCCCCATTGAGCTCAACAAAGAATGGAGTTTTTCCTTTGTCTTCCTTTTGTTATTAATGTTTTTATAATGCATTCCTTACCAGCTTGCAAAAATCTTATTCATTTTCAAAGAAAATTTGTCCTGGAAGAAACCAACAGGCCAGCCCTCAAAAACTGGAATAAAATCTGAAAGTTCTTTGCATGAAGGACTGGTGGGATGGTCATGAAAGACAGGCCATGTGCAAAGAGAGGACATGCCCCCTTTGAGGGTTGGTGGCACATGACTGAAATGATGCCATTAGGCCATGTGCAAAGGTGTGCATGTTCTGTAGATTTTATTTGGTCACTAGTGCTATTTCCCCAGGTCTCAGTACTGGGGCCAGTTCTGCTTGACCAATGACCTTGATAAGTGGTTGGGGGCACTCAGTCAGTTTGCAGGTGACACCAATTTGGGTGGGATTGCTGGAGGGCAGGAAGTCTCTGCAGAGGGATCTGGGCAGGCTGGATCATGGGCTGAGGCCAATGGTGTGAGGTTCAACAAGGCCAAGTGCCAGGTCCTGCCCTTGGGTCACAACAGCCCCAGGCAGTGCCACAGGCTGGGCCAGAGTGGCTGGAAAGGACCTGGGGGTGCTGGTGAGAGCAGCTGAACATGAGCCAGGCTGTGCCCAGGTGGCCAAGAAGGCCAATGGCATCCTGGCCTGGATCAGCAATGCTGTGGCCAGCAGGGCCAGGGCAGGGATTGTCCCCCTGTGCTGGGCCCTGCTGAGGCCACACCTCCAGTGCTGGGTCCAGCTCTGGGCCCTCACTGCAGGAAAGGCACTGAGGGGCTGGAGAGAGTCCAGAGAAGGGCAATGGAGCTGGGGCAGGGTCTGGGGCACAAGTGCTGTGAGGAGCAGCTGAGGGAGCTGGGGGTGTTTATCCTGGAGAAAAGGAGGCTCAGGGGAGACCTTATCACTCTCTACCACTGCCTGAAAGGAGGCTGTGGCCAGGTCGGGGTCAGCTTCTCCCAGGGAACCAGTGGGAGGATAAGAGGACATAAGTTCAAGCTTATCCAGGGGAGATTTAGCTTAGAAACCAGGGAGAATTTTTTCACAGAATAGATGGTTAAGCATTGGGATGGGCTACCCAGGGAGATGGTAGAATCACTATCCCTGGTGGTGCTCAAGAAATGACTGGACACGGCACTTTGTGCTGTGGCTTGCTTGATACCGTATTGTCAAAGGGTGAACTTGATAATTTGGAGGGCTTTTCCAAACTTAATGATTCTATGATTCCATGAACTATGTTGTAGCAGCATTTTATGAAGCATATGTTACTCTCTAATATTTGTTGGCTGGGTTCTATAGGCAATTTTCCAAATACTGGGAATTCATGACACATAGGAGCCAGGACACAGACTTAATTTTGGTACATGCTCCAAATTAACAGCAAAAAACAATTCAGTAGTTTCTGAGATTCCTAAGATTTTCAAAACCTTACTCACCAGAACTCTTTTTTTTCATGGCTAACAGGGTCATTGGAAATTTTACCTGAACCCTAAAGGTTTTGAGATGCAACAGCTTCTATTCTGGCACAGTGTAAAATGGCTGAGGCTGGAGTAGTAGTCTTCTGTCACTGGGATTTTATGAGCTGGCATCCAAAAACGTGACCTATTAATGGCTATTAGTTTGGACCATGAGAAAAGAAAAATGACAAAGATTTCTTGGTCTGTTCTCCAAAATGATAGAAAGAAATTTACATTTCTCAGACTATGTCTACTGACACAGAATTGCTGAATTTCAAACACTTTTAAGGGAAAACTGAGGATATCTGTCACAGACATCTTTTCACTAAAAATCCTTTCTTTAGGATTTTTCCTTCTGAGAAGCTGAGAGGCCCCAGAGACAGAATGTATACAATGCTGATCTGCTGCTGTGGAATACAACAGGTCCACCTGTGATTGGCCCATCTTGGCTGTTTATAATTAATGGCCAATCAAGGACCGAGCTATCTTGGACAGAGTCCGAGAGAGCTGCCTTTGTTATCACTCTTTTCTTTTCTATTCTTAGCTTACCTAGCTTCGGAGGAAATCTTTTCCTTTCCCATTTCTTTTTAGTATAGTTATAATGTAATATATATATATATCATAAAATAATAAATCAACCCTTCTGAACATGGAGTCAACATTCTCATATCTTCCCTCATCCAAGAACCCCTGTGAAAACGGTCACAGATATCCTCTGTTTTTCATCTTAATGATTCTGATCGAGTGAAAATATGTTGTAATGGAAAATAATGTGAAGAAACTTTCACTAGAGAAAGACATTCTATTCCTTTACCCCAGGAAGAATAACAATACCCTAAACATGAATAAATCTTAAGGACCATAGGTAATACTGAACTAGATAGGTGAAGCTTTGCAATAAATATTAACTTCCAATATCAAATCAAGCTGAACCATAACCAAGAAGTGTGATTTTACTACCACTGAAAGTGAAAGAGTAGGTGAAGGGGATGGACAAAGTGTGCCAAGACAACTGGCTTGCTAGATCTGTAAGTCAATCTACTTTGAATACTTCTGCTCCCTATCCCACGTCTTTGAAAATCCCCAGGAGATGCAACATTCACTGAGCCCTTGAGGAATGTCTCCCCTTTCTGAGAATGCTCAGAAACTGAGAAAAGAAGTGCAGAAGGGTAAGAGCAAGCAGGGAAAAGCAGTAAGTAGCTCTATTACCCCATTGTGCTAGAGTCAGAATCAAAATCTGTCTTTTAAGGTCTTTCACTCAATTTTTTTTAAACTGAATGAACAAAATCCAGTATCTCTGAAGTGTCAACCCTCAGTCTTTCTAACTAAAGCATGATTTCACTGATGATAGCTCATTTTATCTCCCACTTTTTAAAGCAGAATCCAATTGCGCTGTCTAAATTGTGGTATCAGCCATTTGTTACTAAAACTTCATCAGCACTTTAATCTGTATGACTCTTTATTGTTACAAGGCTCAAACCACACCCATTGCATGAAATTATATTATCTCTGAACTGTGAAGTGCTAAGTCCTGCTTCTGATAAACACAATGAATTATAATACAATTCTGTGAAAATCACACATCGCATTACAGTTCTTGCTGTGAGGAAGTGATTCTGGTTTTCATTAATTCCACTGAAAAGTAATTTAGACCAACCAACCAAAACTAGAAATGGATTTTTTTCCCCCCTGATTTTCATTGAAAAGCTCCCATGGCCAAGGTCCAGCAAACTCTTAATGATCAGATACATACAGAGTAGTAAATTTGGTAAGCACTCCCCCATGACTAGACAGGATGTTGCTGTTAAGAGAAACTGTGATTCAGCATCAAAGCAGTCCTCAATGAGAGAACAGTTATTACATATTTTGTAATGTTTTCTAAAAGTTAATGGTGATATAAAAGGTATAATCTTTGTCTTCTAGGAAGTTTTGATACAAACATTTACTAGGTCTAAGGACATTAATGAGACTCATGTATAATTATGCAAGACCATAAGCTATTTGGGTTACAGGAATAAATTGTACAGAGGAATCTCTGGACCGGAAGAATGGTTAGATGAACAAATAAATGTGTCTTTCAACTTTTATTTAGTGTCATGGAAACAACTCTGTGCCAGGAAGTCATATGATCTTCTAAAAAGCTTTCAAACATGGATATAAGCACAAAGTCCATGAAACTAATGACAATGTATTTCTGACAGCTTGACCACATCAAGCTTTCCTGGATGTTATGCTGTGCAAGAATGCTTGTTTCTACAATGCCTTTCTATTGACAGGCAGATGAATCTGGTTTTAGGTGCTGAGATGAGTTAATATTATTCTTATATCAATAACAAGTAAACAAACTACACAGGAGACTTGTTAGACTCTTAATTTCTTTTTTAATCAATAAAGCACATGGAATACTTTTACAGGAAAAAGAAAATGCTGTGCAGAATGTTGTGGTTTTCTTAAAAAGTATGTAAATCCCCGTTTATTCCTGTTAAGTGGTATAGTTAAGAGCAGTAGATTCTGATTATCCTATCTGCTTTTATTTTTGAATGGGTCATCATCTATACAACAGGCAATTGAAGAAATTAACCAATTAGGTTATGCAGAATTCATTAGATGAATATGACCCTAACTCCAGCCTTTTGGTGTCAGGTGAGATGAAAACCCTTGGATTCAGTTTAGGGTGGATTCCCCTGACTCAAGCTCTGAAGAAGAGGAACACTATGCTCAAAATGATTCAGCACAGGATATGTACTAAAGGGCTCAGGTAAGGGGTCAGGCTGTGTGGGTTGTGTCTGTAGTAATGGCTCATAGTAATGACTTAGAGTGAAACCAGACAAGCAAAGGAACTGCCCACAGAGCACAAGCAGCTGCTCAAGACTGCTCCAATGGAGATGCTGGTTCCTAAGGCTTCTAAAAGCATGTATGGGATCAGCAACCTCTAGAACAACCTGATATTGAGGCAGGAGTGCAGAGAATCCCTGCCCTATAGAAAAGCAAATTGTCCATTTCCATTAATTTACCTACTTCAGTGCTGAAGTTAGGAACTGAGCTGGGTGGGCCAGAATCCTTTAGTTGCCTAATTTCTATTTACACACCCAATTTATTATTAATTTTTACACAAATTTGCTTCAATAAAAAATATTTATCTTCACAGTTATTAGAATCACATTACAACCCTATTGTGTCTCTTTTTAGGAATAAAGCTGGTTACATGCTGTAAAATTAGGTTCTGGTACCTTTAGTGCCTGCCAAATTTAAGTGAGATGTTCCTGATGCTTGCAATATTGCTTTCAGTAGGTTTTTCTGTTGTATATCATGAAAAGCAGTAAAATACTGCTCTTCCAGTGCTGTGTGGAAAGGCTAGTATGGATAAAAATAACAAGTTTACTAATGGCTAAGAATCGTGTAAGAATAATGTGCTATAGTGCTATCCCCTTGACATACTTGTATGTATGTATGTATACTTATCTTTTAAATAGATATTATAATTTTAAGCATGATAACAGGACAAATGTGCAAAAAAGAGAAAGCATCATGAAAGAGGAAAGCAGTGTGGTTATACAAAGCTTATTACTGTTTTTACAGTGCAAGGAAAGTCTAAAATGAAACACTGATCTTAAACATACACTACATTGATAAATACTATTGATTTATTGTTGCATAGTCTTCTTCTAGGGAAATAGACTGTTCTTTTGACTTACATATTTTTCACTTAGGCTGATGCTTTAAAATAATATATGAAATGTCATGGGAAAAATGAAAAGCTCTGGTTAACAGCTTATCATAACTAAATAGTGAAAGACTTAAAAGTATGCTGCCTAAAAATTACGTGTGTCTTACACAACTTGTGAGTAATTTTATGAAGCCAGGAAAAATGACCTCATTGTTAACAAACTGAATGAATAATAATAAATACAAGTATTTCCTCATCTACCATAGATTTCCTACATGTGCATAGGTGAGTCACAATTCCTTGAAAATTCTGTTCCTTTACAAACTTATTAGAGATTAACAACACTGCTATGCCTTTTCAGAGATACTGTGAGAAAAAAAAAATTACAATTCCAACATGTTCAAATGCTGTGGTGACAAGTGCTATTTAATTCTTTCAAACAAATGGGCAAAATAATACATTTTTCTAAAGTAAAACCTACATCTTACATGGAACTGAAATCACTGCTGTATTAATTTATCTTCACAGTTCAACAAATAGATTTTTGGTTTCTTTCACAATGAATGAAGCAGGGTTTCTATCTAAAATTCCTCTATGTCACTTTTTTGCTTCCATTCATGTGTTCTGTGCTCAGAGCCCCTGCAGGCAGAGGGCCCTTCCAGCTGTCCAGATGAGCACAGCAGCCACGTCCCACTGCCTCAGCAGATCTCCCAGGCTCTGCAAAGCACAACCACCCACAGTGTTCCCACAGAGGGCTCTGCCCTCTCCTCTGACTCATTCTGCTACCTTCAGCAGACTGCTGCTCTGGAATAACCACCTTTCCCACAGACACCAGGAGAAACTGCCAACACTTTCAAACTCAATCCCACTTGTTGCATTCACATAAGCCAGCCTTTCTCAATAGCCACTTTCTCTAACTTAGGAACTAAATAAAAGGTACTGAAAAGGGACAGCACCTTCCAAGCAATGAAACACCTTCTGGCACACTTTGAGAGTTTTACTTGTCAGCATGTTCACCCCAATCTATATTCTCTTCTTGAAAAATAAGTGTTTATAAAAATTTTTACTCTTTTTTAAGCTATTACTATAAAGACAGTGATAAACAAAAACCTTTTGGAAAACTGATTTTTTTTTTCCTCAGTGCTATTTGTCCCAAGAGGAGGAACAAATTTTCCTGGCTTCCTTAGCAAGGCAAAGCTTTTCTGCCAACAAGTATGTCTTACAGATCTTAGAACACCTCCTCAGCACTTTCTGATCTACTGGCAATCAATACTGAGTCATGCTGAGGCAGCATTACACTTTGCCAGCATGCATCCTTTTTCTCCTGTAAATTTCATGTGGCTCCAAGAAACACAGGAAGCGCTCAAGGTCATGGCACAGCCATGAGCCTAAAGGAGAGATCCTCACGGGAGGAAGACAAGTGCATGAAAGAAAGGAAGAAACTGAATGATCTAAATAGAAAGAAAAAATTTCTTAAAGAAACCTTTTGCTATCTACATTTCAGTGTATTCTCATATAAACTTTTAATCTTTGACACAAAATAAACATAATTTTTTAAGTGCTTATTTAGTATGCAAATTCTTCATCACGTCTTAAATTCCTAAGTAATAAAGATGAGCTGTGACCTATAATACTAGAAGAAGCTTGCCAGTGCTGAATTTCCTGTCTGTGCTCTTTTGATAATTTTCATTTTGTACACTTTAAATTCATTGGATTAAATAGCTACACAAGAAATTTACAGTGACAGTTTATGAAGCACCCTGCTGGCTACTCCAAGATATACAGCAAGAGTCAAACTTTCAGGGTGCCGCTAAACATTTTCTGCATAAATATGGACATTTCAATTTGCAGATAAAATTATGCCCCTGCTTATTTGAGTACAGTGTGCAATCAGATGGGCTTGAATGATTTGCATGTTTTTAGGCCTGCCAAAAATATATTTCAAGTTTAAACAGTTATGTGGTTTAATGGATCAACCCTTTATGGTCCTTAACCATAAGAGTCTCTTTCTTGGAGTATCCTTCATTCAGCTGGACATGCTAAAATGAGCAGAAAGGGAAATCCATGGTATTTCAGTAATTTTCACCCAATATTCTGGAGGTGTTTCTGTCTTCTGAGCTGCCATTGCATCAGCAATCACAGAGTTTTTGGTGCAGTCTCAAAGTTTACATGTTCTGCCTTGTGAATTGAGAATCTGCTTCCACAGAACTGACATTAGGAGGGAATTTTGAAAATTATGCGTTTTCCTTTTGAAAATCATAAGGTGATAAAAAAGACTGGGATTGCTACATACAAGCTGACCTGTTGTGTAATTTGGAATGAAAAATGATTCAACATACATAGGTATATAAAAATATGATTACAAACTTTCCGTATTCAAAAATGTTAGAATCTTTGAATTCAGTTATTCTCCAGAAATGAGCAATGCTTAAAGGTATATTCTTGAAGATCACAAAATGCTGCAAGGTTGTTAATTCTTTTTTTTGCATAATTTCTTTGCATGTGTGCTTGATTTTCTTCTTGTTTTTCCGCTACTTGGGTTTTTTTTCATGCACCAGCATTTGGAAAGCATTGTAACCACTGCATATAAGTTCATAATTTTACAGTAATATTTTGATGGCAGACCTGAGCAAAATTTTCTCTTTTTTATTTTCTTTTTTTTATTTCTCCATTTTCTTCTTTAATGGCCTTTTGAAAAATCCAGCCTGCAAAAAAGAAAAAAAGTTACTAAGAACTTCTCAAACCATATAAACCATACTGGTTACATTCATGTGTGGTCTTACTACTATTTTAATATTTGCACTGCTATGCAAAGTTAATGAATATTTTATCATGTCACTGTTTTTCCTGGAATAGAAAAACTAAGTACCGTTAATATATAGTAGAGTGCTGAATCATTGCTTTGCTCACATATTGTCAAGGATTAAAGTGCTTAATCATAATCAGATAATCAGTTGAATAAATAATATTTTATTTTATAATGTAAAAATTTTCAAGAGATTATGCATGTTGAAATTTTTAAGCTGTAACCTTCTAACTTAGCTATGAGCAAAATATTTAGCCTGGAGAAGAGTGCCCACTTGTGGCAAGACTTACACCACAGGGCCTAGCATCTCTTGCACAACAGAAAAAAACCTAGTTGACAAAGGTCACAGCCAAAACTGATAGAAAAATTCCTTAATAAACCCTTACTCATACTAAAATATGTTCTTATTTTTCTTTCCCTAACATAATGGTAATATATGTTTCAATCAGGAAGCACTGCTCACTCCACATTAGAAAAATACAGTGTTATTTTGTAATTTTTTCAAGATTACACACTACTACTTTATCTACAGCTAGATTAGATTATTGTCTGTGAGGTTCTAGTTATGAGAAAGAAATGATGGAGAATTTGAGCATGTTTGTTCAGGCTCCTGAAGACAAGGAGGTGCAGCTTACCTTCCACAGAGCAAATATAAGCAGTGCAAGAATCAAGAGTCCGGCGAAGATACTCAGGAGGATAACCCATAAGGGGACTGTACCCGGTGGGTGTTCTTTGGAAATCTTGATCATGGTCTGCAAAGTGTTCAGAACATAAGTAATAAATAATGTGTCCTTCCAAAATATCAAAACAGCAGCGATTAATCCGTATGCAGTGATTTCCCAGGGCAGCACTTCATTTTACCAACAGGAATTAGTAGGAGGGAATTAAGAAAATAACTTCCAGCATGAAAGGCTGGAGATTATTTACACAATACTTTGCACTTTTATAAGTGCATTCATTTATGAGAGTGGCACTGCTACAAGTCAGTGATCATTGTCCTGAGAGACACAGGACTGAAATCATGAGGAGTGGAAAAATAAGCTAAGGAGTTTCTTCAGTACATTCTTCCTCACTCAGTGCCAGCCTCCCTGAAAGATGGAGGTAAGCATAAGTGTAAAAGTCTGTGTAGAAACTAACTTGATTTTAAACATGGCATATCTGGTGTAAACCCAACAGAAACAAGTAATATTCACTTTTTAATAAATGTGACCATGCAGGAGTTTGAATTGATTAAAGAATTTATTAGACACCAACTTTATAGTTAAAAAGAACATTGAAGAACTGAACACTAAGCATGAAATGATGTCCCTAAAAAAGTTAAATCTGAAATTCCTTGTCTCTCATTATCTGCAAGCCTCTCAGCTGTGTTTTTTCTCCTGGACTGAATTTTAATCTGTCACTTAAAAGAAATTTCTAGATACAAAACCAGCTAACAATGGACCACTGATTTTTGCATTTTCAAAAATATTTTGTGCAAGATGTATTTCATATTGAATATTACTTTTCTAAATTTTGGAGTATTAACAATAAAAAAATCATAATAGGATTTCTGCTTTAAAAAATGGACACTGTAGTAAATAAGCTCCTCCATATACAAGTTATCACAAAAGACCAATGTTTAAGCACTAAAAATGCTTGGAATTGAGAGTAGTAAAAGGATGAATACCTCCATCAAAACTTTAGACATTTCTCTTTATATCTGATGCCACTATTATCATGTTATATATTTCCTTATCTACGAAATTCATAACAAACTTCTGAAAAATAAAAGATCCTGTTTCAAATATATATCCTGGGTAACAAAGTAGAAGGAAAGAATAAATAAGGAAATAGTAAAGAAAATACCAAGTATGATCAGTTTGAATTGACTCAGAACAATTTTCAAATACTATTGATTCCTGAAAAGAATTTTAATTATATTTTTAATTTACATAGCTGCAGGAAGTATTTACATTAAAGCAAGCAGAAAAAATTCAGATAGTACTTATCCTTGCCTAACTACGTTGGAGAGTACTGGGCTTTTGTGTTATTTTCTGACTAATTCTGACATTTCTACTGTAATACAAAATCACTTCTGCTTACAGTAGGATAATGCATTACTAAAAGTAATGAACAGTTCATTAGTAATGGATGAAAATGAGTGATTCCACAAAAAGTTCTATGAAGAACAAAAACATCAATGATCACATTCTTACCTCCAGTTTTTGATGGTCATTTCTCAAAATCAGTGATGAGTTCTCACTCCTAAGTAATGCTTTCACAACAAGGGTTAAGCTGTGAATACTGGCCTGAAAGAAGAGAGTAGTTGCTATGGTTTACAGTTAGGTATTTTTAGTAGAGAGCTTTGTAGCAATGAGAGGGGTGAAGGAAAAAATGCTTTGGGGGATGCTGAAAAACATAAAAGTCAGTGAAACTGCTCATGTATGTCACCTGCAGCACACATTATTGCTTGCAAGACAGCAATACTGTTTTGAAAGGGTAGATAGCAGAGATTTCAAAAGAATATTAATTAATTCTGGAATACTAATGTCTCTCTTCTGATTTTTTTTAATCAAAAAAATTCTTTCTACAGTTGAGGAATCTTCACAGATTAAGACTTACTTAAAAAATGTGTGCTCCTTCTCATATCTGCTGGATTAGACTTTGTGGATGCATAAGTAGCTATTAGAAAAGGACCATCAATACAGAATAAGTAAGGGGTGCCCTCTCACCATGATTTTAAATTCCTGCTAAATTATAACTTCTTACTTTAGGGATAAGAAAGTGCATGTGACCCAGTTTTAAGGAAATTGTAAAATAGCAGAAGAAACTACTTCAAATACTAGAGGAGAAACTTAAGAAATTGAAAGACACAATTTTAATAGACATTAGAAACATTGGCTTAAGTTTCTCAAACCCAAAAGTTTTCTGAATACAAACAGGATTTACTTACTTTTATGATGGTAGGTTTCCATACTCTCAATGAAACATTCACTTGATATACATCAGATGGGACCAGGGCACAATTAATAGAGGCACAGCTGTATGTATCACAGTCCTGTTTAAAAGGGACCAGCATGAGGAAATAGGAAGTGACTTTTCACATCATTAAAATGAAACCATGTAAACTACTATATATACAGATCACTTGCTATGACACCAGTAATAAACTGGTATTAATTACTGTAGCTTTTTACGTAAAAATGACACTGCATTATATAAAACATGTTGAGATATTCGTGCTGTGCTAGAATAGACTCAGTTTTTGTAGGATGGCAAGCCCTGAGGAATCTCTGTTGCTGCAGCTATGGAGCAAAAGTCATCACAGAACTCCTAAGGGAGGCACAGCTTGTAAAAGCAAGTGTTTTTCTCTCAACACAGCTATGGCTCTTCTGAAGTGTTTTTCAAATCTTGGGACATCTGAATCTCTCAAGCAGGGAAATAGGTGTGTGTGAAAATTTGAGTAGCTTTACTTCCTAGCCGGAAGGAATTACAGCAGGATTATGTTGTAAAAAGTTGGAAACCGTCACTTAGCCTAGACTTTTTTCATCTCTGTGAAGGACAATGATGAGCATGGCAAGATACTCTTCCCATGGTTTCATTTGCACCAGAAATTCCACTTGCACCTCTGTGCTGAGGACACCTTTCCCCTGACCTGCTAACATAACTACAGCATCAAAATCCCTTTGTAGCCCTTTCATCTAAATGTGAAGGGCTAGTCCTTTCCAAATGGAATCATCAATTATAGCTGCATGGAAAATCTCCCAGGTCCACTGGATGTCTAAAGAAGCTGAAAGGGACATAAGAAGCATTTAAAATATTCCTATTTAATATTCCTATTTATTAATTACAATGGAAAAACAGACAGTAATGATTTATTCAGCTGTAAAATGTGCTACTGTTATTTACATATTTTTTAAATTAAACCCCAAATTATCTAAATTTAGTTCCACATTGAGTTTTGCTCTAGTCGACATAGAAAAGGTTTTCTAAGTTATTAAAACAAAGTCAGTTTCCAAATGATACCGTTTCAGAGCAGTTTTTACACATCTTTTCAGAAATACTCAGCTCCAAGATCTGGATTAATGTCTGCAGTGAATATATATATGAATAGGCTTACCATAATTGTATCCCTTGTAGGTTCTTTTATTTTTGACAGCACAAATGGTTTCCCAGTGCCAATCTTTAAGGGATCTACAGGGTAACTACTTTGGCAGATGGCATTCTGTAAGCAGAAATACAAATAATATTCCTATTGTCTGGATATGCAATCTATTACAAAAAATGATCTGGAAACAAGTCAACATTGATAATATTTAATATTTAATAACATTTATAATGTTTACTAGCCACTAAAATAAAATAGCATATTGCAAGAGTGCTGAATAGGAAATTCAGATGTCTATGTATTGAAGTATTATTATTCAAACAGCACATGAAATATTTATGAGATAATTTAACCTAAACTCTATGCAGCTACTTAAACATCTGTACAAGCAAACAAGAGCTTCCTGCAAGATGACCATTATGTGAACCAGCAAGAGTTGGCTATTAAATGAGCTAAACAGCTTTTGCATGGGAAACCACAGAGGTTCTGCCCTAGAAAGCAGACAGGCAGGTTAAGTGCAGGATGCAGAATCCTCACTGGCAATATCCAAGGAGGGGGAGTGGATGCTGGAGCACTGAGGGATCTCTGTGACTGCTTCACAGGTAGCTAGAAAGCCTTTGATGTCTTCAGTGTGGGGGAATTGTTTTTTTTTTCACTCAGGTCATTTTCTTTCACACTGCTAGCATGAAAAATATACAAATCCTCTGCAAATGCACTTTGTCACTCTACTATCAATAGGTGTAGCTAGTAGGACATGAAATTTGTCTTAGAAAAAACAAGATTTACTGAGTTTATGTGCAAATGTATCATATTGGGTGATTGACTAGGGATGACAATAATGGGGAAGGAAATCAAGAACAGACACAACTTCTTTTGTATTCCAAATAAATATGGGTTTTTTTCTCATTTGATATTTGTTTTGTTTTAAAGTGAATCTCATTGATATATTTTGGTTTATTTTTCAGTTGGGCAACACCAGAAAACTAAGTGAAATTATTAGCAGGGAGGTTCACGTATATATGTCTCTGAGTGGAAGAAAAAAAAAAGTATTAGGTCACTACTTAGTGAGGGCTGGGTTTTTCAACCATGTAGTTATTGATACAGCTCTAGCTGTAATATCTACAGCTCTAGCATAATGGAATTTGTTGGAATTGTGATCTCTGCCAGTTGCACTGGAGGACTGAAATGGAAAAACTCAAATGAGGGCTGCAGTGAAGAGCATTTGAAACATATGACCTACCATCCCCCTCAAGAAGTCTCAGTGCCCCAGAGAAGGAAGAAGCCAGAGGACTGCTAGTGCTGGAGAGCAGACATGCATGAAAGGTAATTTCAGTTCCCAAATGAAGAGAAGTGACAGAAGGTTGGGCTCTAGATGGACACAGCAGGATTCAAGCATTTGCAATAAGCACTTCTGACAGTGAAGAGAATATGAGGCCGACATCTGAGTCTGGACATCTCAGCACTTGCAATATAACAAACTAGCCTTGTAACAGTGCAGTTATTGTTCAACTCCATTTTAAATCTGCTTGTTTCCTTTTATGAACGTCTGTCCCTCTGTCTTATGCACCTCTGCACATACTTTCAAAACAACAGTATCTTGTTATTTAGACTAAAAGCAATGCGTAATCCCAAATGTCTGCAATTTGCAGTTTCTTAAACATAAATTTCAAATTTAAATTGATCATAAAAATAGAAGTTCCTATCTTACCTGGGAATGAGACAATGCAGTAAGGTAGAGAAGAGTGTTTTTGGCAGCTGTTACATTGGGAAATAAGATCTGCAGTGTGAGGTTTGGCATTGGAAATTGTTCACCTTTTTCAATCTATAAAAAAAGAAAAATGTTTTGACTAGTACTTTCCTCATTTTGTTGGAATTTGATTGTGAGTTTTTTCCTTTCTTGTGTTTTTATTTTCTTCTGTTCATTTTTACATTTCCACAGTTAGTTATGCAAAAAGTGCTTTATAGGTGAGAGAACTCACTGTATCAGTGCTGGCTCCTGCTGGTTCCTCCTCAGGTGTGCATAGGTAATTGCTCTTTTGCTCACCTGTTCCTCTCTCCTGTTCTCTCTGAGAGGATACATCTGTAAGCAGCAGCTCTTTCTGGAAAGACCTGCTATGGTTGAGGACTGGGTAACCACCTAGGTGGAATTGCTGGCAGGGGAATTGGTGATATCATCTCTGAAGTGGAAAAACTTAATAAATGCTCAAGAACCTTTTAAAATTTTTCCCTCCTGGCTACTTATTTGTGATTAGCTGCTTGCAAAGAGGAGTTTTACTTTACAAGATCATAAATGTTATGCTCTGCAATCCAGCAGCTTTTTGACTCAGAAAACATAGATTGGCAAATTAGATGAATAATGCCTTAGATGTCCACAGTAGACAAAGAGAAAAGGTAGCTGGGAAAAAACACTGTAGGGGCTTAAAAGAATAGGAAAAAACCCCTTTGTCATTGCTATTTAGTGAGAACAGGAATTTTATCATACCTCATTTTTTACAGACAGAAGTTGATTTAGAGACTTTTATGCTTCTATATGGGACCCTTGATCAGTTTGGGATTTGACAGTAGGAAACAGGATGCTTTCAAGATAACAAAATTCAGTTTTGCTGCAGCTTTAGGTCGGACTTTTTGTCACAGAATCATAGCATTGTGGACTGGTTTAGGTTGGAAGAGACCTTAAAGATCATCCAAAGTTCCAAGCTCCTGCCATGGGAAGGGACACCTTCCTTCCACTAGAAGATGTTGCTCAAATCCAGCCTTGAACACTTCTAGGGGTGGGGCATCCACAACTTCTCCAGTGCCTCACCCCATAATATCCAATCTAAACCTATCTCCCATTCAGTTAAAAGCCATTCCCTGTTGTCTTATAATTACCTGTCCTTGTCAAAACTGCTTCTCCTGCTCTCTTGAAGCCTCCCATTAGGTACTGGAAGGCCCCAGTGAGGTCTCCACAGAGGCTTCTCTTCTACAAGTTGAATAGCCCTGACTGTTCCAGACTGTCCTCACAGGAGTGGTGCTCCAGCCCCTGTGATCATCTTTAAGGGCCTCCTCTGGACCCACTTCAGAAGGTCCATGTCCTTCCTTACTTTGGGAGTTCTAGAGCTGGATGTAGTAGTCCATCAGGGATCTCACAAGAGTGGAATCCATTGGATATCTTTCCCATGTGATTTTACTTTGCAGTATCCATTCAACCAGGAAGACCACATTCTCGGAGCATGGCATTTACCTATTATAAACCTGACAGGATTTTGGAAATGGCTGCTCTAACTTGCAGCAGGGGTAGTCCAAGTTCTCATTTACCTGGGTATGCTCTCTTTTTCCAGCTGAGGATATAGGGTCTAAAACCCACCAGAACTACTCTGCAGGAGACAGACCATCTGAGACCTTCTAATTCACTGTTTTCCAAAGGAAGGGAGGGAAAAAAAGGGTTTTAAGCACAAAATATGCATGTAGAGGGTTTAATGTATTGTATACCTGCTATTTAAGTAATTCAAACCAAATGGAAAAAAAAATTAAGACAGTACCTATGTCATACATTTTTAATTGTTTCTTACCCTATAATGTAGAGTAACTTCATCGCCGATCTGCTCTGTTGTGTTAATAGCAGTAGGGACAGTATCATTTGCTGCAATTATAACATGGTGCTCTTTGAAAACACTGTGGGTTAAAAAAACACACAAAAAAGTAAGCATACAAACTTCATAAAAAGCCCTAGGGGTCAATAATATAGGTATTTTTATTATTTAATGAATTTTAGGACTGGTCTTGCAATTTAGAGTGCACTGCTGCATCCTCTGAAATTCAACTGCTCTGCCCCCTAATAGGTACCACTTTTTAGCATGTACATTTAGAATGCTTTGTTCAGATGTAACTACCAAAAAAGAAAATACTATTCCCAAAATTAATACATTAGGGTCTGATTTTGCTGTCCTTATTTTAGGTGTGCAGTCCCTTATCTTGGGCATTGACATGTGAAACAGGCAGGATCCTGTAAAAGACAGAATCAAGCAAAACGAGAACAAAGCCAGCATATTCTAAATTCAGCCTTATTCCCTATAGGACAAACAAAGTCTGGAAATACATGCAAAATAAATTTGGCTTAATTATTTACATCTGCACACCACAAAATGTCGCTACCCAATAATATACAGAATGCTATTCAGGGATGGAATCTAACTGAATTCTGTCTGTTTCTGAAAACAAAATGTACTACAAGACCTGCATTAAAGTACACATCTGAACTTAGAAAACCCAAACACTCAAGAATCTAAAATGAAGGCTAACTTTTGAAGATGGAAATCAAACACCACACCATGCAATATTATAGTGACACCAATCCATGGCCATCAGGAACCTGGAAGTATTTGCTTTCTTATGTCATGCTTTTTTATGTTTCCTTCATTCCTGAAATGCCTTAGAATGAATTTAGCAAAGTACAGGAACCAGCAAAACCTGCTGTTGTACTTGCAAACTGTGGACCAAATTTAAATGGATAAAATGGAATTTCATCAAATTAGGGACAGTAACTGCTCCACTATTTCATGACTTATCTTTTCAGAGAAGCCTGTGCTTCTGCTTTATGAACTTTGAAGCTGTTGCCTGTAGATACTGGGCACATCAAAATCAAAACAACATTATGTTCTTTGAATACCTGCAATTTACAATGCCAGGAAGTAAAGCTCAGAGAAGTGTCAATACCTTACAAATATTAATCCTACTTCATATTTTACTGGAATTGTAACATGTCCTCTGTTGTCACTCAGGGTCTCAGGTGGTTCTTCACTGTCACTGAAACAAAACAACATACATCACTCAGATCAGACTGCTGGGTGCAATAGGATCTTAGAAAATGAATTACCTACAGCTCTGGGTATGAAAGCATACTACTCATTTCCAGTTAAATACTGTCTTCAAAAAATAAATTAAAAATACCTTTTCCAAGTCCTGCACCAGCCCCAGTTCACAGACACATCTTTGTTAAAATTACAGATGGCAGGTGACTGAATGAAAACAGATCAATTGAAAGCCACACCATCCCTGGGTTTTGTAGGGACAGCAAACACTGAGGGCAAGTGCATTCCTTTACCCTATCAGGGATAACTTCTGCAATGCTCTTACTCTTTGAAGGCCAAGCTTTTTGTTAACTGTGATTCATGCTAAAGTGTGCAGTAATTCTCTAGGAGAATAAACCTTTGCTGAAGGTGAAATAACCGGAAATTATGACTCACTTATAACTCTAAGGCTGTCGAGAGTGTCAACTATTTATTTAGTCCACTTAATCCACTTCTGGACTGAATACATCCATAAGGGTGCCAGCTCTACAGAAAATTTAAATTTAACTGTACCTTTACAGAAAATTTAATTGTTTGTGAGTTCAGAAGCCACTCGTGTTCTACTATTGAACACAAAACTGTGGAGCTTTCAAAAAAAAAAAAAATCAGAAGGCAGAGACCACAACTGACCTTATTGCATATACATGAATAGTAGCATTTTCCAGGAGATAGGATGCGTTGAATTGGAAGGATATTTTGAAGGAGATCTGTGTAGAGAAATACATTACACATTTTGAAAGGAAAAAAAAAGCCCACCCTAACAGATGGTGATATAATGAAAAATGTACCAACTTTTGATTTTATTTAGGGAATCCTTATTAATATTTTAGCAGCTTTCTATGAATCTGAATGAATCTACTATTTGGAATTTGCCCCAGCCAAGAAGGAAATCCAATAGTTTTCACTTGTTAAACAGAAGCCTCAAATTTTCACAAGCCTCAAGAAAAAAAATTATGTAGTGTATTAGAAACACATGGTGAAATAATTCTTAACTGAAAGCAAGTGGACTTACAAGCAATTCATCAAAATCTCTTTTTTCCTTCTAATGAGAAGGAAAAAAAGCTTCAAAGCCTGGCTATTGCAGTGGAGATAAGCTGCCTGTAGAAGGCTGCTAGATTATCACTTAATATACAGTAGAACCCCTAGAATACCAAAATAAATGTTTACAATGTAAATAAAGGAGAGACCACTAGGTATCAAAAAAATCTCATTGTTATTATAATCAGGACAAATCTATCACAACTTGGAATTACAAAAAACTTAGGAACACTGTCCTAAATGTTCTTTCTCATATCTGACACTTAAGTGTAATTTTATAAGAAGCGAAAGTTTTCTTATTTGTTACTGTATGGAATTTTCAGCTCAAATTTTTATCTTTCCTTTTATGTGTACAAATCTTTATTTGTATTTACAAAGTGATCCACAGGAAGTTGTCCTATATATAATATTTAAAACAAAAAGCAGCTTTAGAAAAGAATATAAAAGGGGATGAAAGGAATATATTAGGGATGCATCAGTGAAATCAGTGAAACAGAGGTTAATTGATTTCTGAATGCAAAAAAAAAGTGTAAAATTTCTAAATTTAGGGCTTTACAGCTACAGACAAACAAGCAAAACATGAAAGGAAAATATGAAAAATCCAGTAAAGCTGTGAATGGAACACTCTGGGCAGAGGCATTGGACAATACAATTATTTAGCTTCAAGAAGGTAACAGCTGACTTTATCCCTACAAGTCCAAGTCCAAGCTGGAGTGTTTGTGTGGGAGGCAGTGTAAGACGACATCGGTACTCCTGGAGCATGACAGAGGGGCAAACAAGAAACTGCCAGGGAAGGTTGTCTTATTTGCATGAGAACTGATATTTCCCAATTCAAGATCAAGACCTAAGCATGGCTTTTTGAAGCCTTAGTTTAACTAAAGTTCCCTCTCCATCCCAACAAGAGATACAGATATCACTGGAACTGCTCAAGATGGAATTTGATTTTATGCTGACTACTTGCTGGAAAGGCCTCATTCTCCACTGAGCAGAGGTGAGGTCTTGATGCCTGATTTTGGCGGACCTGGGATGGCATCTGATTCTGTCTTCAATCAAGGGACTACATTTTATATACAAAATAACTAAACTTATAGGCTCCAGGCTGTGGAAAGCCTTGAGACAGACACTTCTCTCCAGGTGAGCCACTTGTGTGACACTTGCATTCTGACAGTGTCAAGGATGGCAACATGCATCCTTTACATCCTCTTGTACCACACTGCCCAGCTACTGAAAATCTGATGGTTTCCCATTTGCCTTTGTGCAGCTGATGTCAAGGATAGCTTGGGAAACATGCATGGAGAGTTTCTGGGATGAACACAAGAGAAAAGAACTTCAGAGGTGATATGCACTGCCCTGCCTTTAGAATAACATGGGGCAAGGAGAACTTGCATGCAGGGGACTTTTTACCTCTTCTTCAGGTTTTAGAAATGGATATCCCACTTTACAGGTGATGTTATGATTAGATTCACAGCTATCTTTCTGTATATCCTGAAGGAAAAAAGACAGTGAAAGCATGGCTTTGTACAAACTCCTTTAAAATTTTGACTGAGTATCACAGACCTGTTGAACATATATACCACTACCACTTTTTACTGTCATTATATTGTGAGAATCAAAGCCTTAGTCAAACTTGAGCAAAAATATGAAGCCACAAATTCTGCAAGACAATTTTCACCTATGGACACTTATACAAATTACTTGCCATTATGTCTTTCCAATGACAGTGTTTGGAACAGTCACAATTATATGCCTACTGGACATCATGTAAATTAGTCATTGGGTCTAGCAATCAACATATCTGTATTTACGCAGTTTTCAAATTTTGTAAATATGTTCTTAATGCAGTAATAAAAGTTACATTCATACTCCCATCAATTATTGCCATAGGATCAGCAACAGTGCTATGGATCCCTGACTTCTCCTAATGTGTAGTATCAGGACTGCTGATAGAAAAGAAACTGCCCTAAATGCTTCCATCTGAACTGAGGTATATTTGTACCATATCTGCTAAGGCAGGAAGGAAAACAGCCACTTTTGGAAATGCTGTCTGAGGTAGGGTAGACACAGGCACTGATATATCCTGTCCTACCATGACAGTGGTTTTTCTACACATGAGCAAAAGGAGAATTTTAGAGGCTCAGGAGTTCTACCGGTAAACAACAAGGCATTTCTGGCTCTACAGATCTACCTCTGATGTTTGTCTAAGAGGCAGGCACTTTTCCTAAGTGCCATTGTGAAATTTACATCTGTATTTTAGGAACAGGGCTAGGCAAGAGTCCACTCATGTTTTTTTGACTCATGTCAAAAAAAATACACTCCTTGGGAGGCATAAACAAGAAGAACAGCCCTGGGAAATCTCTTTCAAACAACTGAAATGATGCCAGAGCAGACAAATTAAGGTATAATAAAAAGGCTTCCTCATAACTCTCTAGCATTATATGTTATGATAACTGTGATAATGTAAAAAGAAATCCTACCTCAATGCCAGCAAAAATAATATTTGGAGAGTACTGAACCAAAACTCTGGTATTATAGGCGCTATCTTTTTTGTTCTTCACAGAGAGCTGGATGGTGAACTTATCATTGCGTGACTTTACAATGAATGGAGAAGAGCTGCAAAATAAAGTAAGAATGTTGAACATCTTAACCATTGAATCTGTTTTTAACATAAAGAGAAACTTCTTTCAGTCTCCAGACTATCTTGTTTCTTAATTAGAAAGGAAGCCCTGGGCAGAATTTATAATTCATATAGAAACTTTGTACAGATACCAAGAAATGCATTAAACCCAGTGCAGTTACCTGTCTCCAGCTATGCTTGCTTTTACAATCAGAACAAGATCTGAAATGCATCTATTTTTGGCTCCACAATCTTTTGTGAAAGGAATCTGCAAAAATAATATGTTTATTTTTAATTTTATTACATCTATTATCAAATACTTGTATTTTAGTGCACTATCTAACTTTATGTAAGACCTTCTGTTAAATGATCAAAGAAGTCTTCCCTTATATTAACCAGTTAAACATGCTAAAATCTTGTAAAATGCATGGGTGAAATATAAGCTTTCTCATCACTCCCTTCTAAATGATGCCCCTGGTTTCTGAAAGGAGGCATTAATAGAAATATGAATGATGGCAAGCACCACCAAAGTAAACAGATAACACTCTGCTCCACCTACCTAAAACCCGACAATAAAATTCTTGGTTAACTCTCTTCTATCTTCAGTCAGCTATGGACAGCTTTGAAACCCCAGCATGGTTCACAAGCACATAGAATCAAACTTTTCATTCCAAAATACTCATTTGGAGGGAACATTGCCTGGACAGGCTCAATGACCTCCCCCCTCCCCAGCCAATTTGTGGGCAATAGTTTCAGCTCTTGTGTGGGCTATGATTTTAACCTTAAATACATTGGTTATTGATACAGAATCTTTCTGACTTACATATTCTGCTATTGAATTTGGCAAGTTGCTGTCAAGAACAGGTCCACTCTCCGGATCAGAAAAATTGAATTCCAGCAAAACCTTTACAGAGTCCTGAAAATCAGGCTTATCCTAGAACATAAAGAAAACAAAACTGCTGTTATGGAAATTCACTTCAGTATCTAAGGAAGTTAAAAAGACCCAAAAATGCTGAGGTAAAAAATTTTCCTGTTACAATGCTGGCAGTCTTCTAGAGAAGCATCTGAATGCTTGCAGTTAATGATGAAACATTCAATGTGCCAGGCATTCCTTATAAATATTTACTAAGGTTTTCGTGTATCTTATCACAAATTTCAAATAGCCTGAGCATATCCCACAGACTCTCATTGAAGAATATCTCAACTATTGACTCACAGACTTTTCTCTTCTAGTTGTGCTCAAAGGATCAGTAAGATAAGCATCAGCAGCATCACCTTTTGTGAAGTCAAACTTAGGCCTGCTGTTTGGTGAAGAAAATTCTGAGTATCATTTACCATTAGTTTTGCAGTAAGACACAACTGTGAAGTCAAAACATTTTAAATGTGGTTACAGTATGCAGCTCCATTCACTCCACACACTGGCTACAATTTCAGCAGATTCATACTCACAGTTGCTAATTATGCTTCTGTTTTGCAGTGAATAAATATTCTCTATTCCAAATCTTAAAGTTTATTTACTGTATTTTATTAGGAGGAATTGCACCAAAATGCAAACTGAAATTCTCTCACATGCTCCTGCTGAGTTTTGAGTGCACCTGAACTGCTAACCATGACAGGTGCTTGGTTCCACCAAGAGAGGTATGCTCTTTCTTAAGACAGACACAGAGACATAGCTAAAGAGACTGCATATAAAAGTAAATTGTTAATACATGTATAAATAAATAGTTTTAAACAAATTTTATGTACACTTCTTAAGATAAATTCTGAGCACATATTTTGTTGTCCAATTTGCAATTAATGGAAGTCATACTTGGGTTGCACTACTGTCAACATGAGAAAAATACTTTAAATGATTTACTTGCCAACATGTAGAAGTTATGTTTTGTACATTCTGACCCTTTGATTGTTATATTTTTTTGCATTTTCCTCTCATGACTTTCTGTGAACAAGCTTCGAGATATCTGTCTTTGTGCATCAAGGGTAATCCAATACTGCAGACCTGCAAAGGAGTTTGAGATCAATATTATGAAGCACTTTACACATTCTTTTTTCCCCAAAATATCTTAGATGTGCTTCGAACACTGAATTTAGAAGAGCTGAATTCCATTTTTTAATTAATAAATGCATGCAAGAATAGAAGTTTTATAGCTTAAATCTTCCATAGATTAGTGCTTATCTACTTACTGGATTCAAATATATCTTCTTTTGACTTTAGTCTGGTCTTAAAACAAATTGTGGTGTCTATGCATATTGTTTTTCTTATATTTATCTGACAATTTTGTTGCTGAATATTGATGCTTTTAGGTATAAATTGCATGGAAACATTTACTTCAGCCACATCACGAGACCTTAGGAAAAAACACAAAGAAAGTGCTTGGAAATAAGAGCAGCAACTTTTTTAAACCTAAGAATGAACTCACAAAATATGCAGCATTCAACATTCAGATACAGACATAGAATCACATAGGAATCATTAAGGTTGGAAAAGACTTTAAGATCATTTGAGTCCAACTGTCAAAAATTTATAGCTAGAAAGAAAAAATTCCTTAATGTTCTTTGGAAAATAACAGAAGCATAAAATCCACAACTGAAGTGAGACTCCTGTGGCACATGTTGATGGCACCATGCTGCAGTACAGTAGCTGACACAGTGTTGGCCATGTTGTGACAATTAAGAGGCCATCTATTATTTCATGTTTTCTGTCTTGGCTGTGTGATGCTATAAAAACAACTGGCAGTTACAATTCACTTCTCCAGCACATTTTCAGTCTGCATTTGCCTTTCTCCATTTAGGCAGATTATTGCATGCCTGTTTACTGCTGTCACAGAGAGAACTCATCATACAGAAAACCAAAAAGTAAGCAACAAAAAGAGGAGGCAAAGGAATGTCCTCAGCAGCCAAAATCTATAAAGCACTAGAGCATTTTTTAAAGCTCAACTACCACTCAGGAGGGAAAGCCCCTGAAGAATTGGGCACAAGAACAACACGATGGTCTAGAAAAGTAATTAACTATATATCTTATACCTAAAACTAGTAAAAGAGGAATTATGGAGGAAACAGTTACATGATTTCTCCACAGCGCTGTACTTGTTTCAGAAAAGATACCAGGTGAAATATTTCCAGAAGCATTTAAGCAACTCTACAAAGCCAGATTCATTTTAAGAGAGATTGAACTCTCATCCTTGAGAGTATCACAAGATACTCTCAAGGGTAAGATACTTGTACAAGAACAAGACTTATCCTTGAGAGTATCACAGATGAAAATAATATTATACATAAGTTGGAGGACAGCAAACCATCTCTTACGTTGTGGGTAGACAAACAGGCTAATATTTGTCCCCAGTTTGTTTCACTTTAAATGCCCTTTGTTCTTGCAATGCATTCCTGTCTCATCCCTTGGTATGATTCAGCTCCCTTTTGGCCATGAGATGCAGCATTTCAGTGTACTAAACCATCAAAAAATTTAGTTGGCAAAGTAACTTTCTTCAGAATTTTGGTCTCAACAATGCAGTGAAAGACATCACACTATGTTTACACATGGAACATTTAGAAAGAAACTACAAGGTGAAGTTCAGAAGAAGCTGGGAACTTGAGGATGGTAGCAAGCCTTGGTAAACTTGATCACCTACCAGGTGAGTTAGGTGAAACAGCAGGACAGAGAAAGCAAGGAGCTCGGTTAGCAATTTCCTTACCAGAAACAGAAATAGTTTCAGTTATGGCTTAGAAATGAGGGATTTAATATCATACTGTTTGTTTGTCTTCTCCCTTAAAAATTATATTGCTCATTACTAGATCTGAATCATACTCATATAAAGGAAATGAATTTACTGTTAAGCAGAAGGCTTAGTTTAATTTTACAGATTTTCTGTAGGGACTCAAACCACTCACCTCTTTCCTACTAAGAAATAAAATCAGTTTTCTTAGTGACCCCTTTACATTTGAATCTGTTCTTGATATTGTTAATAAAATAATATGCAATATACTGTGAAAAAGAGAGAAATTCAGGTTTTTTCCTATTTTACCTAGTGCCACAAGTGGAATCAGTTTCTATTTTGAAGGTGGTCTAGTTCTTCCTAGTTCTTCTAGTTTTGAAGGAGGACAAGTTCTTCCTTCTAGGCTAGCAAGATTTCTATAGCATCCCTGTATTTATAACAGTATACATTAAGTTTAATGCTTATTCCTCTAGAGAGATGTGAAAAGATGAATATTTGAAGTCAGCGCCAAAATATGGGGTGAAACCAGTAACCTTAAAAAGTCCAAACAATCATGCATGCAAGTTACGCTGGTATCCAAGCAAAAGTTTTTTTCCCTGACAGTTGCTGTGACTCTCCGTACCAGAAGAGGGCAGCCCCACCAAGGCCTCCGATGGTAACATCAATCAGCCCGTCATCGTTTAAATCCATTTCTCCGTGCACGGACTGGCCAAAAAATTTCACTTTTTCCCCATCTCCACCTGATGCAATACGCTGTGAAATGCATAAAGAGGTTAATGCAGTGCACTTTGAAGGGTTTTGTAACAGTCAAGATGCATTTGACGGCAGTGAGATGGGGTTTAGGCTCTTTAAGGACGTTAAATTTTCATTACAATACCCCTAAAATAGTTACCATGGTGATGAACACACTATAAATTTTCAGATTGCAAAATATCTGCTTTTCTGGCTGTCCAGAGCATGTCAGAATGTTTCTAATAAAACCATGTGAGTATATTCTTTAACAATATTAACACAGATTCAGTTAAATCAGTATGAGTATAAAAGCATAGAGCAATTTAAAAAAAGCTGCTACAACTAGCCAAGTCACAGCCTCATTCTATGTTGGGAAGACAGGATTATAAACGCTATATACATTAGAGCAGCTGTTAACCTGCAGAGTTTTACTTCATACCTGTGAATATTTTTTACTGATTGCTTTGCCATGGCCATGGTAAATATAAACAGCGCCCCGATGGTCATCTTCCAAGGGAGAGCCTATCACAATGTCATTGTACCCGTCCAGGTTGAGGTCCTTCACTGCAGCAATCGCTGTCCCGAAGCGGGCCCCGCAAGGCTCGTTCTTAAGAACTTTGCAGGTATCCTGCTTTAATGGTGAGCAGCACGTTTGCTTTACGGGTTCAAGACTCATCTGATATTCAAACTTTGTCTGTGGAAGAACAGATTTAGAGTTTGTGAATTTGTGCCAACATCTCAGCCATGCAGACTTTTAAGAGCTCTTGTCCAAAGGACAAATGGATGAATTAAACAGAACAATTACAAACTATTCCTAGTCATTACGTGGACTGTAGAAACTGTGCTTCAACAACTATAATTCAAGTGTTCTTTCTGAGCAGAATGTGGCAATAACATTCTTGCTCCCTCTCTTTCTGCTTCTAGATGTTTATGCATATTTCTTGAAATTAGAGGTTCACAGGAAAGCACAGTATCATAACAATATTTGAATGCTATTGTAAGTAAACCACTTCATTCGTTAGGGACTGTAAAGAGTTTTTCTAAAAGCATTCTCTTAATCTGAGAAGTTAGCCAAGTTCTAATGAAACACAGATGGCAATACTGTTACTGCAGAACAAAAGATAGCATTTCTTTTACACAGACTGAATTTTGCCCCCAGTAGACACATACACTGTGGCCTAACACACATATTCTGATGAATCCAGTGTGTATACTGGAGCAAAAACACACAGACACTAGGGCACGTAAACAATCTTTCCCATGAATTCCATGTCAGAAGTAAGCAGTAGCAAGCAGTTACTGCATCTCCTTTATTTGGAAATGGGTAACAGTAAATACAGGAAAAACAAATTTCAAACCCCACATTATTGGAGGACATGGAATTACTGTTTTCTCATGAATACTATTCATCAGCACTTTGTTGTTGGCAACATGCATATTGAGACTGTAAGAATTCCTTGTCAAAAATATCCAGTCTCCTGAGGTCCTTTTCTTGAAATAGGATTTTAGGAAATCATCATTGCTAAGACATATTTTGATAATATGATGGGAGAGGAGAGGAGAGGAGAGGAGAGGAGAGGAGAGGAGAGGAGAGGAGAGGAGAGGAGAGGAGAGGAGAGGAGAGGAGAGGAGAGGAGAGGAGAGGAGAGGAGAGGAGAGGAGAGGAGAGGAGAGGAGAGGAGAGGAGAGGAGAGGAGAGGAGAGGAGAGGAGAGGAGAGGATGCACAGACAGTGAAAGAAAAGACTTAGCAAATTAATAAAGTGAAGAGTGTGTGGTATAATCCTCAATCTAGTCAGACATTTAAAAGCTGTTGGATGTATGGGGTTTAGCTCCTGGCTGCTCAGCAATTCAAAAGGATACTGGAGATCATGCTTTTAGGATGAATGAGCCTTCCCTAATCCATGAAAGTAAAAAAAAAGTGCTGGAAAAGTAGTCCTATAAATTTATATCATTACCAAACTTCATCTTATAAGATAAGTACTTATCTACATAATATACTCCATTCTCAAACTATTGTTTGAGAATGGAGTTTAAAATTAAGTTGCATTATAATCTCATTTGTCAAAACTATTTTCCCCTATTTTCAACAGGCCATCTTCCCCAGTTCAAATTACTGTGTTTCTTTAAAATAAGGATAAGAAGGCAATAAAGAGCATGCTCTATTCCTTTTCAATAAAAATCATCACCTTACCTTGTTCAGACTGTAAACATACACTTTCCCTTGCTCCTCTTTCTCAGATCCCATATACATAGGAGCTCCAACAAGAAGAAGGTCTGTAAATGAGTCCCTATCAATGTCAACTGTGGTAATTACACCCCCAAAGTATGATCCAATCTGTAGGAAAACACAAAGTATACATCAGAGACTGAGCCAACAACATTATGCTGCTTTTCCTTTTCAGAGACCTACTTCTTGCTTGCAACATATTAACCACTACACATAAATTTTCTTTACTAGCTAGATTTTTTTGGTCTCTCTTTGAAGCTTGTTTTCAGCTTTAGCATTTGTTCTCTGATTTTTTTTTTTATTAACAAGTAGGCCATTCAACTTTCAACTCTTCTGAGTTTGAAAGGATAAAAGGGTGCTTTCTACCTGTTATGGGGAGTATGACCTCTTAAGACAGCACTGGAATAAGAGTATCTTGGGGCTGCTAGTTTTCTCTTCAAAAAACAAGTAAAAAAGCTTGGACAAAAGTTCTGAGATAGCTCAGTGTAGACAGTCACTCAGGTTATTCTTTTCAGAGGAAAAAAATTACATGAAGAGATAGATACATTCACAGATCAGGAAAAAGCCATAGGATTTATTTTATTATATTCACAGATAAGCAAAATACTCTGCAGTTCCTTTACACTTAACAGGAGAAACAGCCTCTTCTAGTCCAAGATACATCTCCTCTCATAGAGGTGCTTCAAGTAGTCCAGATGTCTCAAACCTTAAAAATCGCAGAATCACTGAATGGGTCAGGCTGGAAGGGACCACAGTGAGACATCTGGTCCAACCTCCCTGCTGAAGTAGAGTCATCCCAGAGCACACAGCACAGGATTGTGTCCAGATGGTTCTTGAATATCTCCAGTGAGGGAGACTCAAAATCTCTCTGGACAATCCATTCCAGTGGTTACCCACAAAGTAAAGCATTTCTTCTTTATGCTCAGGTGGAGCTTCCTGTGCAGCACTCATTCCCCTGTCGTCTCTTGTCCTTTTGCCCGGCAGCACCGAGCAGAGCCCGGTCCTGCTCTGACCCCTCCCTGCAGACACTGACAGACATTGATGGGGTCCCCTCTCAGTTGTCTCTTCTCAAGGCTGAACAGGCCCATAACTACTTTAGTTCATTAACTCTAAAATGTTTGTTCAATTGAGTGATTGATTGGCTGATTGATTAGCTGAGTTGCAGATACCAGCTATAGATGAAAATTAGGTAACCTCAATGCTCCTGAGAGAAGGTGATTCTGCAGCCTGGGGAGATGAGAATAGGCAGGTCTCTCAATTCTCATAAGCATAATATTATCCTAATAGTACCATCCTTTATTATGCAATTATGTGGGGATTTTTCTTCATACAGCAACAGCTCTCAGCGAGCTGCTACCCAGTGTAACAAGCAGCTATTCAATACTTCAGTCTATCCAAGAAGATACCCTTGCACAGAACCCTGCTTGTCAAAACTCTTTCCTGCCAGTGACATGCTCGTCCATTTAGCAGACAGAAAAAATTGCACGTACCGAGATGGCAACAACTACTTTGACACTAGTGAAGATTTAACCCTCAAAGACAAAATTCCCAAGTATCTACTGTACAATCCAATTTGCACTGCTAATTATGCCAGAGGATCTCCCTAACTTTTCCTTCTGATCTTGCTTACAATTCCCAGTTTCATGTGCTCTTCTAATGAGTTTTCATTTGAAATACTTATTATTTCTTCTGCTATATTCCTTTTGTATGTTATTGAACTTACTTGTTCTCCATTTAATCTCTGAATCACTTGCACCTCTTTTCCTTCCATCTTATAAATGATAACTTGACCAGTGTGATTGTATCGTGGCTGTCCTGCTATGTACAGCACACCTCCAGGTGTCAGTGCTGAATTCACAGTATATCCTAGGGAGCAGAAAGAAATCAAGATACAATACACACAGAATGCATCAGAAATACTGCTGTGATTCAGAGCCTTTGTAAGGTTTATTCCACAACTAGATATTTAGCTCTATTCATGGTAGAGAGCAATAGCAGTTAATGAAAAGGCCTTTTTTTTCATTTACAGTCTCAGAGTTAGGAGCACCCCTGGGTTATTAAACCTGTTCCCAGGCTGGTGAGCCATGTTCGCTTTGCCATTCTCACACAGTGTAAGAAATAAGTCATGAATAGCTGGTTGAAAAGCTACTTTCAAAGAACAGCTGTCACTGGCCCGCTGTCAAACTCATGGAGTCTTCAAAAAGTGATTCTGGGGGCATTTTGAACCTACCTGTGTTCTGTTTAATCTTAACAACAGTTTAACAACTTTGGTGAAGGAAGACTTGAAAAATTTGCAGTGAAATTAAAACTGTGAAAGAGTTGCAAGTATTATGGGAGTTTACAATCTTAATTTGAAAACTACATTACCATATTGGAGTTGTAATAAAAGGCAACAGCTAAAGACATTTGGCAATGAAGAAAGTGTACTTTGGGAAAAACATTAAAATATTCTAGCATTGATTCTTTGTCAATGGAAGTATGACTTAAATGAGAGCAAACAGAAGCATGAGGTATAGAGGTACAGAAAGCAAGACCTAGAGGAGAGAGCACTGAAGCTTTTTGGTAGAAAAATAACCTGCCAATATGCAAAACATTATTATAAAAAAATATATGTTGGTCTTGCTGGTTTTGTCCATTGAGTGACAGAAAACAGCCTAATTTTAAGTAAATATTTGGACTTAATATTGTATAAGACTTTTTAACTATCAAGGCATATAAAAACTTGATGACAATACTAGAGGAATCTGTGAAATCTTCTTTGAACAGATTAAACATCTCTGTTGGGAAAGTCTAAATATACTTAGGTCTATGTTTGGACTTGTTTTCTAGTTGTAGGAGTTGTTACTTATGTTTTTTAAAGAACGTGAAAATCAGAGTAAATGTGCTCCCAGGCTCCTGGCATATAAAATATTCTGTAACATACTCCTTTTGAATGAGCTTTGAGAGACGTCTTGTAGCCTTTGTTGAAAAGTGTTGCAAGGTGGGCTATTTCGCTTACCTAGGTAGGCTGCGAGAGGTTCGTTTCTCTCGGAACGCCTGTCACGGAAGGTGTCATTAGTTGGCATGGAAATACCAGTGTCTTTCACCATCAGCACTGTGCCATTCCAGTCATATGCTCCAACTGCTCCAAGCATGACCCAATCCTTAAGGAGAGTAAAACAAAAAGCCTGTTCTCTACATGAATCATCTTTTCTCTATGTGAATCATCTTTAGACGTTCATGGTTCAGGATGCTCACATTTGGGTAATGCTTCCTGCATACTTACATAGTCAGTCTTGCTTTTCCTATTATGGTATGGATCCTACAATTATAGGGTCATAGAAAGGCTTGGGTAGAAATGTCCTGAAAGATCATCCAGTTCCATCCATCCATTGCCATGGCAGGGATGCCACCAACTAGACCAGTTTGTTCAGAGCCCATTCAACCTGTCTTTGAACACCTCTGGGGTGGGGCATCCACAGCTGCTCTGCACAATCTGTTCCAGTGACTTTGCTCCAAGTAAAGAATTCCTTTCTAACATCTAATCTAAACCTCTGCTCCTTTAGTTTAAAACTGTCCCCCCTTGTCCTATTGCCAGCTACCCATGTAATAAGTCATTCTCCCTCCTTTTTATAAGCACCTTTCAAATACTAGAATGCTGCTCTAAGGTGTCCCTGGAGCTTTCTCTTCTCCAAGCTAAATAACCCTCACTCTCTCAGCCTGTCTTCACAGGACAGGTGCATCAGCCCTCTGGTCATCTTTGTGGCCCTACTCTGGAACTGTCTTTCAAGTTAAAACATTGCTCCTTGTTCTGTCACTAAGGGCTCTAGTAAAAAGTTTTTACCCATACTTCTTAACATATTTTTAGGCTATTTTCCTGATAGAAAGTGCCATGGGAACACTAAGTTTAGAGTTCATATTAAGTATATATGTACTTTCTCATGCTTTTGCTGTTCATAAATGTTCTTTGCGTACATTTTACAAAGAAGGTAATCACAGGACACTCCAAAACTTCCAACAGCAAACAGGACTATACAAAGAAATCCAAAACACTTATTCCAAATTCACAGAACAACCAGCAAAAATCTACTTTGTAAAATAACTTCTATTTTCAAATAGTCAGTTTACCTGAGAATAATGAGCACTGAAACCAGCTTGAGACATTTCCATTTCAAAAGAGGAGGCCTGCTGGTCTGTTGTTGCTATTAAACAGAAAAAAATAAGTTTAAAAAATAAATTTGTTCCAATCTGAAAAAGTAACTGTTTACTGAAAAAGTTTACTGAAGAGTGTTATGAAAATAATAAAAGTAACTGAAGAGTGTTATGAAAATAATCATATGATTGTAAGGGATAGCATAATTAATGAATCTATTCAGTGACTATAGTTTACCATACAGTTTTATAATAAACACAGAAATAAAGACCCATGTTGAATGCTACTATTAAGTACGGGAATTTCCATTTTAAGATCATGTCTCAGAACTTGTCCAACAAAGTTTCTGGGCTAAAACTGACCAGATTTGAACTCAGACTGATGGCAAGTATGTTTGGAATGTTTGATTAATATGGTTAAGCCATTTTCCACTTGAGCTAAGTGAACAATAAAACATCAGCCATGTAACCCTGGCCTTGTATTCAAGCAACTCAAGTTTTGCAGGCAGCTGGAGGAACTTTAAATGAAAAACACTTGATGTTTGTATGAACCTTTGCAAAAACAACATAGGAAAATCTCTTCTGTCCAAGATTTATAAGCCTTAGTGAAGTGCTTGGGAATGATAACCCTGCGCAGACAATTACATAAAGATCTGATTCTCTTAAATGACTTTGAATAAAAAAGTTATCAGGTGATTTTGTACTAGATTCAATATCTTGACAAGTAGTCATATGCTAGTTATTAAACTTTGATGGGATGTTTTTCTTCGAGGTAAACTTGAAATATTATCAGAGAAGAAAAAGTTCTGCCTTTTCCTCTACTTAAAAGAAAGATAAGCAGCCCTTAATAGTCAAGGACTATTTTGCCACTCTAAGTGTCCAAGTAAGGGAACTATATTCTGCATGTTGATTCTTCCTTGAGAGCAAGACATGCTAACAAGCAGTAGAGGCAAGCTATGAAATCTGCTCTGATACTGCTCCAGGAAAAGTTCACAGTTTGCTACCAGCTGAGTGTTGCAGCAAGCCTTCAACTGTGGGAATGAAACAGAGCCATAGCAAGCCATGGTTGCATGAATTTCAGGCATCTGGACTATTAAATAATACTGAACTTTTCATACTCAGCAACTAAACCCCAGCAGTTGCTCTCAGTGACATGATGGCTTTCCTAATTGTTGCAATTTACAGCCAGTTGTAGGAAGGAGACATGATCTCAAGTATAAAGTGTTTGACATACAAACGAAGACTATCATGTCTCACAAGATGCAGATGCTTTGCTAAGTCTGAACAAGTCATTTTTAGGCAAAAAACTCTTAAGCTGCACATCTGCTGATAAACAATATTTTCATGCAGTAAAGGATGCTCCTTAATGAGCTGAGAAAGACAGGATTCTCACAGCCTGAGGCAGAGGACAAAGCTGGGACTGTTGGAGTGTGCAGCTCAAAATACTACTTAGATAATGGCCCTTAGCCTAACTTTCCATTCAGTTTTAAACTGCCAAGCATCTTAGAAAGGATATTTTGTGAAAAAACATTTGTGCCTGCCTATGGGTTGGATAAAACATAAAATTGCTGTTAAAAGCAATGTCCATGCCATGAGACACAGAGGGATATGAAAAAGATCATGTGTAAAAATTCACTGGCTGTCAAGCAGGGGTTTTTGTTGGGTTTGATTTTTCAAATCTCTCTCAATTTTTCTTTGAATTTTTTAAAGGACCAAAATGAAGTTTAGAAATCCAAGAAAAAAAAATCAAATGTACTACTACACTAGCAAGAAGCAATTTAGATTGAGAATTTAAACAGATTCAGATATCAAATTTCAACAACCAAGGTTCTTGTGATGCACTATGCATAGAAGCTACTATGTACAGAGCTGAATTATCTCCAATTAAACACACACAATAAAATGGCTTGTCAAAAGCTGCAGGGCACAGAATTAACCTGCTTGCTTCCACCACCAGAAAAAATGCATGCATGGACACGGTTGTGAATCCAGAAAACTGAAAGGTTTTGGGATAGGACAGGAAACTATGCCTCAAGAATCAGCATAAATTGATTTAGTCAGTATTATCTAACTCAGTATTAACCAACTGCTGGAGCAGCTTGACCTTGCTATGCTCTGACAAAAAGCTAAAATCCTATTTTCATTTGTATTCTGATTTTCCTGCAGACAGATTACATTACTTCTGGGACTTAGGTTGAGGAGGAGACATTTCATGTCTTATATTGCAGGTGTCTTGTGTACCAATCTTAGCACATCTCTGAGTTCCTAGAGAAAATCTGCAAACCAAGATGCCTTTTGGCAGTAATGAAATTAATTAGATTTTCAAAATCTCAGTCATGCTAGGTCTTACATCCTTCATCTGTTACAACATTATTTAACTTCATATTCTATATTCAATATAGCTAATAGATGTAAATAACATTTTATTCTGACAATGAAACACAAATATTTTTCTCACTTTTTTAAAAGTACAAAGGACAACTTGAAGATCAAGTTTTCAATTTCTGTTTGAACAACTATATTCTCACTAAAGTGTATAATTCTTAGTACACAGTGACTTACGAAAAGAGCACCCTATTTAATTAACTTTGAAGTACTCATTGGCCCTAAGTAGGCTAAACTTTGAGCTTTAGCGAATTAGATTCTCCTCAAATTAATTTGTTGCAAAGCTGAGGAAACCAAATTGTCCAGAAGGTAAAAAAGAACATATAAATAATATTCTAATAAACTTTTTATTGCTGAAAACATCTAGTTATAGCTGAAATCATTAATATTTGACCAAACTAAATAATACACCAGAAAAATCTAAATATGTCTGAGAAATACAACTCCAATGTAAAAAAATTGAAAATACTGTCCCAATTTTGTACATTCAAGTCAATATTTTCTTTTATTCCAGCTATAAACTACACTATTCTAGCTACTTGGAAAGTTGAAGTGTTGAAAAAAATAGTCCAAATAGATGGATGTTTTCTTTGTACTACATGAATCCCTTCAGAGTTGGCCAGTATAATTTATAACTAATAAACTCTGTCTCCTGTTACCAGTAGTACTTGAAACAAACAGTGGTTTGGGCAGTGTTGTCTCATTTGGATGGAGAATGTAAGCAGACATTGTGAGAGAATGACTTTTCTGTGCCACAATCTAAATACTGTGAACCTTCCCAAAGGAAAATCATATTTGTTAACTCTATACAGCAAGTCCATGCTAATTTGTGTAGCAAACTAATATACTATAATTAATAATTAACCAAAAAGAGACCCTAAACATTTAGGCAGAAAACCAGATGACCATGGGGTAATTGGGATATGATCTGGCAATGTTTTTTACCTAAAAGAGGACAACTTTCTAATTATTGCATTAAAACAGTTCTGGTTACTTACCTTTTTAGGCTATTGTCACCACAGGCTCTAACTCCTATGCATATAGTCACATCTGTATCTACTATTTTGATGCCTATTATAAAATATTTTTATAACCAGCACGGAAGAAATAATTGCATAATAAATTTCACACAGCAGAATGCATTTCAAAGGAAGGTAAAAACAGGTGTTCTATTTGTTTCAGTTGTAATGCAGGCATAAAGTAAAATGTTAAATAATGTCATACCTTCCAGGGCAAATATTCTCTCTCCAAGTGCTTCAACAATGGTTAAAAGAGCTAATTCATCTGAGACATTGAAAAAATGCTTTTCAGTAGGCTTACTGGCAATTGATTTTATTTCCTCTACAAATTTCTCAGTGCTTAAATTTCCTCTGCTGTAGCTGCCAAGAATCTAAAGAAAATAAAAAACCCAAAGAAACACAAAAAAAGGTCAAACATACATTTTATAACCTGTTTAAAAAGATATCATTGAGGTAAGTTGTCAGAGAATGGTGGAAAATCATATCTAACCTTAATTTGTTTTGTTAAAACCTCTCTCAAATTGATTTGAAGCCATTCTTTCTCAAGGAGAAGAGAACTCTATGATGGCTCAGTTGGTTTTTTGAAAATATCATTTGACAGGAAACAAAGCAACAATATGGTGTGATGTCTGCTATCCTCAACTGTACTTTTCACCCCTTCTTCACAAAATTGTAATAATTCATTCTCTGATTTGTTGAAGCAGGTCATAATTTAGGGAAAAGCCAACAAAACACTTCCCAGCCCAGAGTACAATTACACTGGTTTCTGCATAACCACCAGTTCTTATGATAACATGCTATACATGCAATTTATGACAAGTGGATTAGGCATAGAATAGTTCTTTATTCTGTGAGGATTTGCCCTACAAATACATATAAGAACAACACTTCTATTCAGTGCTAACAACTTCAACACAATGCAAGACTTTAGATTTGGTTTGCAGTCTTAAAAACACTGCTGTAACAATTCAGGATACCTCAGAAAAAAAGACCTCGCTTCTCTTAATTCCTAGACAAACAGACATTTTTCATATGAAAAAGGGCTCTATAGACTAAACTTGATTTGAGAGGGAGACATAAACCAAATTCCTATGGTCTAGCATCTCAGCCCACTGGAGAAATTCATATTTGGTTCTAGACAGGAATTTTATTGCTAAAACTGTTGCGGTGTCAAGGATAACTTTTTCTTTAGTTGTCTCTAATTTTATGAAGAAAACCACTGAAAATCTGTGTGCTGCTGGACTCAGCTTTGTTTTAGATCTTTCTTTTAATTAAGTATAACATCTTTCTTTGAGTTCCATGGTTTCATACCACCTTATTTTACCAAAAAATAAGATAGCAAAACAAAGAAAGATAGCAATGGAGAGGCAACAACCCAATGTCCCTTCAAAATTAACACCAGAAAATAGATTTGTGTTTAAAATACACAAACATAGTGCAGTATTAATACCAAATCCATAACTAATACTTTCATATTTCTTGATATGGGTTAACTTCTATTCTCATTCAGCTACTGTTTAGTATGCTTGGCATGAAAATGACAGCTTTAGAGTGCAAGCATACAACACAGACATAATGAACAAGTATTTTTTGATGGCTTACATTTGCTTTTTTTTAAAAATAGATATTTTTTCCGTAGAAGTTGCTTAGAATTGTATTAGTCCCTTTGCTGAGTGTTGCTTTTAACAAAAAGGATTTGATTTAAAACTGTCCCTCAAACTCTTCCTCCTTTTTCCTCACACAGACACACACATCATCACAAGGAAGACAGCCAAATTGCTTTTCTTATATGCTATAAAATCAGAAAGCAAATTTTCAATGTTTTTTTAGCTTTTTCCTCTCTGAAATAATTATATTTCTATAAAGATTCTGTGAAATGAACTTCTAAAACTGAAATTACATTTAGAAGATGAAACATGCTTTTAACATTCTGAATTTTCCCATTAAATTTCACTTACAGCAATAGCAAATCTCTGAATGTTTTCATCTTCACAATCATCAATCACTTTTTGTAATCTGTAGTTGTCATGTGATTCCCCATCAGTCACAATAACCATTACTTTTTGTACTCCTCTTCGTGCACCGTGAGCCTCAGTAAAAGCTTCTTCCCTAAAGGGACCGTAAAGTGTTTTGGAGAAAGGCAATGTCAGCATTTAGCACATGCATCGTATTTGCATAGCCAACCATAAACTACAAGATTTTATATTAACTAGGAAGCAGGAAATGGAGATTAATGCTAACCATGAACAAATACAAACAACTGCAATTGGAACTTACATGACAGTTCACAGCCAAAGTTTCACAAGCATTCATTCATCATCCACTCACTTGAGAGCAATAGCAGAAAATACAAATCTGGATAGTGAAAAATTCTTCCCCTCTACAAATAAACTTCTGGCACTTCAAAACAGCTTTTGGCATCTTAAAAAAAGACTCAGCCAACACCCTACCTTTCCAAAAACCCATGCAGAAAACCCTCACCTAATTCCACCCTATAGCAGCACTTCAAGTGGTCAAACTATTTACTCAGCTATCAGCACACCTCTGCACAGCTATGTTAATTAACCCTGTGTGTTGGGGATGTGGCAGAAATAGGTTGCAGGTAAATGGAGGCAGATTGGGGCCCAATCTGGTTGCAGATGGGCAAACAGGCTCTGAGGTTTTGGGCAGCTGTTTGCCCAGACTCTGGACCTAACAAGGCAAGGCTGGATTAGGGCTTGGGAGGAGAAGGAAGGAAGCAGGGCTTCCTCTTTTCAGAAAAATACCACAGAATTCTACAACTGGCCACATGAGTGAAAGCTGAAATTTACCACTGAAAATGGCCAAGGGGGTATGACTGTGAGAACAGAGGAAGCTTTTGATGACAGTTTCTGTATATACAAGCCTGCTGTAGTTTGTGGTACACAGGGGCTTTCTGAACTAGATGTGGTTTCTGAAAACTTGGCAATTCTCAACTGGCTTTGCTTTCATGAACTTGTTTGGACTCCTCAAGCTTCTACTCATATCTCAGGAAAGCCTTAATGTATAAGAATTCAACTGTACACCAAATCAACAAAACTTTGGTCAGATAATCCAATTGTTCATTAGAAGGATGCTGCATATTTCATTAAATGGTTGTTTGTAAAGAGTGAATGCAATCTTTTGTAGAATAAAAGCAGGCTGTTGTGATGGAAGAAACAAACCCAGAAAAGAAAAAAGATACCAGGACAATGTTGTACAGTTTGGAATTTTCTGAGAGATTTATATTTACTGTCTGTTCTATGAAAGTCAGATTTCATTTTTCTCATAAAAGAAGCATTTCTAAATATTACTATTGCTACAACAGGTCTTTAATCTCCCAATAATTGAGAAACTTTAAAGACTTAGGATAGAAAATTTTTAGGCTTTCTGACAAGTGTGGGCCCAAACATTGTAATATTCAACTTCAGAATGAAAACAAATTAACATTAAAAATTCTATTTTTTTTTTCCTCTGAAAAACTTGATTTTCTTCATCCTTTACATACACAGTTCCTATCTGCTCTATGTGGACATCAGATATTGTCAGCCCTTTGCTTAGGCCTACAATCTTGCTCCATATCTATTATATTTTCCTAATTCCCTTTGACATTCAATTGCTTTAGGTGCTGGATAGAGTGCTTATTCCTTATTGCTTATTGCTTATTGCTTTAGGTGCTTATTCACCTTCCTCACAAATGACACTTGCTTAGCCAAAATGAAGTTGGACATTAGCCACGCCACGTTTTTAACACATAAGATCAGAACCACTACCCTGCCCTGTTTGTTTCTCCCACGTGCAGGACAGCATCCTGTGTGCATACCTGGCTGTGTCTATTCCCAAGGCTGTCATGGTTTGCGTGCCGCCCCGCTGGCGTATTCTCAAGGCTGCAGCCATCACATCTTCTGTTGTTGAGTATGTATTTAGGTAAAATTCATGGACTACTGTCTGTCCATACTGAACAATTCCAACCTGAAACACAGAGTTCATGTTTGAAATCAACGGCCCTTAAAGAAAATATCCCTGCCTCTTGCAGTAGGGTAAATGTCTGTACTAACAGCCAGGAGAAGAACTGAACTCTGTGTTTCCCTCAGGATGAAACACCAATATGAGTTTGAGGACGACTAGCTAGATGACAGACTCATGAAACATTTTGAAGTTTCTAAATTGCTTTTATTTAAAACTGGAATAAAGCCAAAAGCTGTCTCTAGTCCTTGGTTTTCCTGGCTTGAGGCAATCTGGATGGGAGCTCTGCTCTCCTCTAGGCCAAGCAGACCAATGCCCAACCATCAGTCACAACTCCTCAAAAATGTTTTCCTTATGGCATACAAAGTCATGGCTCACTCACAACTCTCTTCATTCCACTCAAATATAATGTTTCTATATCCAATAGTTTATTTACTCTAAATTTAGCCTAGAAACAGGAAGACCCAATTATTCTTATCTTGATGAAGACAGCAGGGACATCCATGACATGCATGTTCTCCCAGCAGGAGGTAGCTCCAATTACCACCTGACAAGTCCCAGAGGGTAAAACATGAAGGAAATGGTGGCTTTGGGATGGGGGAGGGTAATGTAAAGCCTGTAAATGACCTCAGCAGAACAAGTCTTTGTCTGGAAGATTAACACATGGGATTGTGCAATAACCACAAAATGTTTGAGGAAACCTGCTGCAAAACCAAGAATGGAATAAAAAGATGAGCTATATTCTTAAATATTAATTAATTTCTCCCATTCATCTCTGTCAGTTTTAATATTTTGGCAGGTTCCTGACAGCTTTTACTGGGAAGAAGCCACACAATGTTCCATTAGCATATTTCAATTTTACGTTACACATGGCAATTTATAGGTGTTATTTAGGATAATGCAGTATTGCATGGCATTTATATCTCACTCATCTATTATTAAGAGCACTCTAGCATTAAGTTATTGAAGATCAATAAGACCTCTGGGATGTTTCTGGCATCATTACTTTAGAAGTGGCATAGTATGTATTTTACAATTGCTTTACAGGGTTTTTTTTTAAGGTATTTTCATAGCCTCTCAGATTCTGCAAAGCATTTGTTTGCTTGTAGCAGAAGGTTTAGAATTGGATAAATATTTCACAGTAAACATCAGTAACATGATCATTATAAAATGCTAGTTACAAATGATTATAGGACTATAATTATATTGGCATGTGATAGCAAAATCTATTCCACTGACTTTCCGTATCTTTTTGAAAACACAGTCAAATCTGTAAGAACTAATGTAGGTTCAAACTTTTTACACGTTGCTGCCTTTGAGATATTTGTCTCTTGGAGGTATGCCCTCTTCCATTTGCAGCAGAGAGAATGCAGAGGCTGCAATGTTCCTGTGAGCAGAGGGCTATTAACCCTGCCCAGTGTTTACAGAACCAGCCAGGGCACACTCTGTCTCATCACTCAGAACACTCACGTGGCACTGAATAAACTACAACCTGAAGATCAAATTTTTAACCTGTTCCCTCCAACGTAACTCTTTTGTGGCATGCATCTAAAGTGATACACCACATTATCTGAACAGGATATTGTTAGTCTTTCAAAAAGACAACTGTGAAATGGTGATGAACAAGAGATTTGCATCATGCTTGATTTTCTGGAGGAGGAGCAATGGCTTAAAAATTCCAGTGTCATGCACCAATTGTAGCCAGAGACCATAGTATGCTGGGAAGCTGATTGGTGTGGACTCATGGCTCCTTCTCTGTAGCTTTTGAGGTACCAATAATGAAATAATCTACTGATAACTGGCAGTGTGAAAAGCATCTGCCAGTCCTTCATGATTCTAGAGGCCCATGTTGGTGTTGTCATTTTCCTAAAATAAGATTACAGGCTGACATTGAGTTGTATCATTTCCTGTTTGAAAGGAAACGTCCATGATCACAGCAAGTACACATTTTGAGCATTTCCCTCTCAGGAAGTGAATGGGAAGAACATCTGAGTCTGAAAACTGCACTGTGCAGCATAGCTTGTAAATCAGGAAGGAAGGGGGGCATGTGGTTATCTTATGGGATACAACTGCCATGTGCGACCCTTCCTTAGCACTAGCTTTGAAAACAATGATCACCATCTTCTACATATTCCATGGTATCAAAGATGAACCATTCCTCATGGTAACAAAGAAGAACCATTCCTCAATAAAAGGTAACAAAAAGCCTCTGAGAAAATGCTACTAGGTTTCATGTTCCAGTCTCCTACAGGATCATAGGATGATCACCTTGCAAAATTAGAGTTATATTCTATTAGACACCAATGAAGGTCTGAACTTATGTAGCTTTTTCATCTTATGAAAAACTAAAAGTGACACATCTACATGATGCATATGTGCCTTTATGGGACTTCAGCAAGCCCCTAAGATTGATGCTTACAGGCATCATATGTTTTGATTTGCTTGTTTAATTTACATTTGGAAAATGCAATAGTGCTACACAGAAGGACATAATTCTACTCTACTCCAAAGAACCTATTATTTTTCCCACCATTACTGACCATAATCTATTGAACATTCCTGTAATTCTTAAGTTTATGTTCCCTTCCCCAGCATTCCATGGCTTTTACATTACACAAGGGAATAATTCTTTAATTGTCCCCAGTTCCTGTGAAAAGTGCTGTACAAGAGAACAGGCAAGGGATGGACTGTTCTACTTTGGAAAAAAGCAGTTCTCAGGGCTATGATTTACTGTTGTCCTATAAATGAATACAGACCCTTATTTGGAAAGCACATTCTGGCTTTCCCAATAAATTATTAAGCTAATCAATTTGGCAAAAACCAACAACTAAAAATAAAAAAATGAAAGGAAAACCATTGGTACATGAAATCACATGTCAGAGTTTTCAGCATTGGGATGTGGAGAGAAATCAGGAATATTTTTGGATGTACTGACACTTAAGATAAGAGAAAAGCAGAGATGTCTTGGGAAGCATTAATGGATAATATCTTTTTTCATAAGGAGATCTTTTTAAAGGCATCTGAACAACAAAAATAAATTAATTCTCCCACATTTTGTTTACTTCAAGACACAAGTTACTTGTAAACTCTCGTAAGACCTTTCTTCATCCTTAAGCTTTGTAATATCTCTTAAATACACTTCTTTTCTTCTGAAGACAAAACTAATCATAAGATATGACTTATTAGTGTACTGATACAGTCCCTTTGGAGACACAGTAGGGCACAGGCCAAAGATCCATAACTGCCTATGCTAAATAATATTGTTAAAATAGAAACGGTCTAAAGATTTTTGAAGGCCTTTCCAGCATAGCTTTAAAGCTAGAAGTGAACTTATTCAAGTATTCTGCTTTCTTTTTTGAGAGAAATCCACAGAAAATTACTCATATGCAAATGGTTAAAAAACCTACCCCTCCATAGTAAAAAGATAATTATCTCCAAAACAGTTAAAAATATAGCAAAAAAAGGCCAAGAGAAATATCTTGATTTTGTTCCTACTTCTACTATTTCTACATAATTCCTTCTTTTTCCACTTTTTTATCATCACTTTCCATTTACTTTTTTTATCCCAAAACTCAAGATATGCATTTTAATCATCAGAATGGAGCTATAGATTATCTGGAGAAGAGAAAGAGGAAGGGAAGGAAAAAATACCATAAACTTTGACTTTCTGCATCTGAAAATTCAGACTTTAATTTTTGAATCTGCCAAACATGGGACACTGAGCAATTTCTCTCAACTTGCTACAAGTCTAATGACCATTGTTCATTAAGGAGGTACGTGGGGAAAAAAAATCTCAAAAGCCTCTAATCAAAACACAGTTTTGAACAAGTCACACCCAATCTGCTAAGGAGGTATTCTGTAATCACCTCATTCCTTTCCTGTGCAAAACAATCTTAAGTCAGTGAAAGTCCACTGATTTCTACATACAAAGTAATAAAAAATTAAATTGGAAAAATCAATTTAAACAGATAAAAAGCAAAGTATTGTTCCTATGCTTGTCTTCTGGGCTCCCAGAGGAGAGGGAATAAATAAGTCTGCTCTGTTGTTTCTCCTGTTCCCTATTGTATAGTTATTTAAACATTTTTTCTGAGAAAGCAGACAGGGTGGGTGGGGGACAGAGTATAAACTCATTACTACCTTCAGATGCAGCAGGGTCCCTAAGCAGGGGGCTCAGAGGAGAGGAGAGAGATGAGATGTGTTCTGGGGAAGGAGGAAGATAAGAGGGACTGAGAAAATTCCACTGAGCTTTTGTCGTCCATTCCCAGTTTTTCAGCTTCTCTCCTCCTTATCCCATTCTTATCTCCCTCTCAAATGTTTCTGCTCTGTAGCAGCAAGATGCCAAAGCTGACGTCCTCAAGTGAATATGTGTACGTGTGAGAAGAGGGGTAGCTATGCCAAGCTGTGGGCACAAGGGATTTTGTAGGTGGAGATGGGAGGCTGCTGGAGTGCAGGCCAGAGAGGGACCTATTGTGCACCAGCTGAGCCACACAGATGAGGCAGAATTCCAAAACTGAACATAACAGAGGTGTGGCATTGTAAAAATTTAGGAGTTGCTGGGTAAGGAAGAGGAGTGAGGGTGCAGTGGAGTTGATAGCCCTGCTTACCACTCCCATGAAGACCTTAGGGCAGGAGACAGTGATGATTTCCATGCAGCCAATGCCCCATACAGGGAAGTTCAGATTTAAGTATTTCAAAATGATACATGTTTGAGTAATCATCTGTTTAAGGGAACAGAAAGAATTTTTTCCTTTCTGCTGAATTTGACAAAGTGTTTTTCCTTCTTCCTCACAATATCTGAAGAAGAGTGTGTTTAAACTAACAGGATATGATTGCAACATTGAGAGTTTATAAGTTATTTTATTGGCCAGTGTTCAGTATAGACAACAGAGAACCTGGGTGGTAACTTGAAAACCTCAATTAACAGGGAAAATTATGCATAACTCTCTGCAGACAGAGATATCCTTTACATCTTCTCACAGTCTCCTTTGTGAAGGCAGGACCTCAATGTTAGGAGCTAACCCAAAGTTGCAAAACTGCCTGTAGCATATAATTTATTACAGGAGGCCCTGGAAAACCCTTGATTTTGGGAGGCAGAAAATAGAGAAAGGAAAGGAAGAAACAGTTTCTTCTGTTGCTGTCAATAAAGCTTTTTGTGTTAATATGCATCCCAGACTCAACTGTTTTCCCCTTCCCAGATTTCTTTTAGAACTGATATTTACATAATCTGTTAAGCAGCGTATGGGACATATGCCAGATCCTCAGGGGGTAATTGGTCATAGCTCCATTAATTCTGATGGAACCGCATTGATTTATAGCAGCTGGGAATTTGGCCCTCTCCACTTATTATATAAATGCAGCTTCTGCCATTAATAACATGCAGCTAAACAGCCACTCGTTAATTAGGATCTCAAGGTTTAAAAGCTGCATGCCCAATGTTCCACAGTACTAAGAATGCTGCTCCAAAAAGCTTACAATCAAAAGCTGTCCAAACCACGCATGTGTGCTTCAGAAGAGCAGAAATGACCTTTGTGCAATGAAGTACAAAGGAAGACAAGAGGGGGCTGTGGAGAGGAAGGAAGTGGGAAAGGACAGTGTTCAAGCAGTCTCACTTAATGCACTTAACTTTTGTCTCTAGGTTAGAAAGTTGGTTTCTCCAGACTGCCTGAGCACTCTGGGGGGAGGGATAGTCTTTCTGACATTGCTGCTTGATGGCTGAGTACTGACTTAGTTGTGGTTTCAGCTATTTTGCTTTAGTATCCTGCTGGTCTAAGTTCTTGGAATTGAAGAGGTCCATAGATGACACTATTATACCATTTCCTGTAAATTGTTTTTTCTTCTCAAATTAACCATAAAATATCTACCATATTACCTGTGTTTGCTGAGGACCTATATCCATGTTTCTCAGGAGGCTGTTCAGAAAGCCTGTGACACTCTCCCATGGATAAATGCTGTTGGACCCATCAAGGACTATGACAATGTCCAACTGGGTTTTACACTCTGCAATACAAATTGCCACATAAGAATTGACAGTAACAAGGATCAGACTTATCTCACAGCTCCAGCTGTGACTTCTGTCATTAGTAACAAATGTATATCGTTCTGCAGTGTGGCTGAACTGACATGTTTGATGACAACTATCATTCTGCAACTTCTGCATTGTATTTCACATGGCTTGTGTTCCCTCTGTAAGGAAGGAGTTTTCTCGGAAGCAAAAATTTAAGAAAGGAAGATCACATAACTGGAGCATTTACCAGTGACCCCCTACTTTAGTCAATGTCAATCTATTCCTCTACAATTTTTTCAAAGGACCAGGTCTTTAAGATTTTTATGTATATTACTAAATTGGGTTTGTATTAGGTCTCAGTATGCCGTCATTATTTAAAAGGAGTCTTTTGCCATAAGTTAAAAACATAAGCAACTATTTTTAGCAATTGTGTTTGGATGTTACATAGCAGTGTAATGATTGTTTATACTGAGACAAATTCCAAAAGTGGGAAGAATTTAGGTTATATACAGACAATGAAAACATTTACTTAACTTGGTAATGCTGGTAGCTAAGTTAAGCAGTTCATTTTTTTCAGTATGCCTATGTGTATACATTTGTCTTGTTTGGCACTCTTTATTTTTGGACACACGGGAAAATTCCTGCAGCATGCATACCTTGCACAGACGGAGCAATGGCCCCAACGGTTTCAAAAGTGGAGCTGACATTAGAACAAACTCCAGTTGTGTAATGCAAACGTCCACATTTGTAAGCATAAAGTGGTCCACATGCCTTTAAAAAATGAAAAAGGGTGAAATGTTTTTGTTATGATATCCGAGAAAAAAACAGACTTTTAAAATTAGCAAAAAGTCCTTTCTTACCAGAAACCCTCCTTTTGGGTTAGTCACTAAGGTTGTTCCAAGAGTCATGTTTTCTTTTACTTCCACGACATTAGGAACTGAAGTAGAAGCTATAAATAGATTAAAATGTTAAGTATTTGGGAACATGAAAACAAAATGCTAAATTATATATCCCCTAGTAAGGAGCTTCCAGCTTCTAAAATAAAACCCAGACTGACACTGGTTTCATCAAATATTTTAGCACCCTTCCCCCTCCTTCTTCAACTGCAACAATCAAGAAAAATTTCTGAGACTGGCTTTTATCCCAGAAAATTTGTCTGGGTTGCTGTCTCAAATAGTTTTCTTGAACCGCAAGAAAAGGAAAAAAAGTAAAAATAACAGCACAATGAAAACAAGATACTACTATGCACAGAGTTTTGTTAAATAGGAAAAAAAAAATAATTTTTACTATGCATCGCTATGAGTAAATAGCTTTTCAACTTGTTACTGTTATGTAACTATTTGTTACTATTATGTTGCATTACTGACATTTAAATTTTCAAGGAACACAAGGAGATGAAAAGTATCACAACATGTATATTTAGTGAAGTTCATATTAGACAGGAATTTTCTTCCAGTCTACATCAGGTATCTCTTGCCTTGACCATGAAAATTATTAATATTCACCTTTGGCATATTAAGATACATCAGACTAGTTACATCTTCATCAAAAGCTTACTGATGACATTATGAAGGCTCTTGGCTTCAGAGAGCTTTGGAAAGGGTAATCCATGAAATTATGATCCAAGACCTTCCTGGCTCAATGGCCAGGCCTGCCAACCGCAGTCAATTAATGTCAGTCATAATAAAGTTTTGGTAACACAACCACATACCCATTCTAAAAGTATGAGCATGTTTTCCACAGTATAGTGAGAAGCCTTAAAATAGAATTATTTTTAATGCTACAAACACAACTTCCTTCACATTTAGCTCTGGAGCCCCAAGTGAATTTTCACTAGGAAGGCTGTGACACAGCTTTATTTCCTTTCATACCTGGTAAGTTCAGTTTTGTGCAGGGTGATGGGCTGTCCCTTCCTACAGGGCATTTGTAGACATCGCCTGTTCTTTTCTCAGGTTGGCCAACTAGTGGTGAACCAATAAGTACCCTGCAAATTAAATAAGTTACCTGAAATGTCTTCTTTCTAACAAGGCACAAAAGTGAGCAAATAAAACCTACAGAGAGAGGACAGCTGCAGCAAGCTCTACACTAGCAGTATAGGATGGAGAAAAAGAAAAGTATCTATTATACCAGTCCAGATGCAAGAGAAATAAAAAGGATATGAAAAGGAAATGTGCCTATAAACCAAATTACAGCATAGAATAACACTTTTAAAAATTCCAGAGAAAATAAAAGCAATATAGGTGGCTAGACAACAAGTCTTAGAAGTAATACAGAAGGAAAGATATGCTTTATTTAATATGTTCTAGATCTTCACAAGATCTTTGATGAAAACCTATTTTCCATGCTCGGAGACCAAATGCCAAAGGAGAGTCTCACAAGCACACAGAGGAAGAATTTAGTCTTATGTAATGTGGAGCAGCATTGTAAAAGAGATGTTCTTCCCTATCATTAATAAAGCAAAGGGTTATTAAAAGAAATTTCAAAACTGTAAAATGCAGAGAAGCTGAAGGCGCCTGACATCCCCTGGCAGATGATCAATGGTCATCAAGTTCATGCCCGTGTGTGTTCCTTTCTCAGAAAGAAAGAGCCCCATGAAGAGTGTTATGTGGTCTGAAAGGCTATTTCATTTTGTCTTTTGGGATGAGGGATTCCACAAATTATTGAGAAAAAGCTGCAGTCAGGTTCAGAGACTCTTTGCTGCTGGAAAGCTCTATCGGTGCCCTATAGGTTGCAGCAGAAAAATCCTCAAGGCTGTTTTATTTTCTGCTCTAAATACTGATATGCTGAAAGCTTGACAATTTACAGGAGCTCTGAATTTCAATTTCAGAGATTTCCAGATCTAGCACACTACTTTAAATCGCTGTCTGGCTACTGGTAGATCCCATATTTCCAGCTCATATTATTGTTTGCTTTTGAAAGGTTTCAGGACTGCTTACAACAATACAGCTTACTTAGCAAAATCCCAGCTCCTCAAATGGATTCCATTTCCTGAAGGGCTAAATTAGCTCACAGAGGTCATTATTCTTATTCTCTCATGACCCTCATACAAAAGTGTATTTAAACATCCTACAATTGCAGTCAAAAACTAGCACATTCAAAAGCAGGCTCTGTGGTTTTATTTCTCTGAGCCCTGTGTTGCAGTGGTGATCAGACTTTCAGAGTCTGGCAGACCCAGCACTTGCAGTGGTGATTGCTCACCACAGAACAGTCTGGCCTGTCTGTCACACAGCCTCACGCTGCCTGTCATTCCTGCACGCCTTCAGGAGTCCCTGCATTTACCAAGAATTGTCAAAAAAGCTCTGGGAAAACCAGAGCCAGCTGCAAAGAATAGAGAAGAGATAGAGATCTCTTCCCCAAACCTTTTACCATGTAATTGTTATTTCAGTCCTCCTGCCCAGTCGTCAGCCTCTGGGGTTTAACAAGGGAAAAGCATAGGCAGGTGTTTATCCAATGACCAAGAAGCAATGATATGAGTGAGCATGCCAAAATACAGCTTCTACTTAGAACAACAGGAAGGAAAAGAGAGGTTAAGATAAAGGCTCCAGGTCCCCAGTGCAAATATATTACCAGTTGCAAGACATAGCCCTCCAAAAGGGAAGGCAGAGGGAGTACTGTACTAATTAATATTTTGACAGGTAAATCTTCCAACCAACAGAGTTAAAAAATTCAGTTTAGACAACCCCTGACAGAAAACTTCAGAAAAAAAAACTTAATGCAGAAGTAATTTCATTTTAAATACATTAACAGAAGGAAAAGGTAAAGATTTCATTTGGTGAATGGAAAAAACAGAGCTCAGGCAAAACACAGTGCTTTCTCAGTTCCATCAATGAGGGAATCTACCCATTTTGTGAAGTAATTTATGTCTCTGAGGAGATAATTTGAGGTATACATGTGGATCTTTTTGTCCCCCAATCTTTCCAGATTTCCTAAGGGCTCTGCATAAGTTTAAGAAATATGTCTGACAGAATCTGACCCTAACTTGAAAATAAAAGTACAGCACCTGAGTCACTGAATACCTGATAATTTCAAGTGTTTGGGTAAAAAAAAAAAGAAAAGAAAAAGAGCTTACCATTTCCCTTCCTCATTTTCATACTGTTGGACTGTGTACCCAAACATGTCTTCCAGAGGCCCACTGAAGGTCAGTGCATTTTTCACATCAACATTTGAAGTGCAAACAAGGTGAAAGAAAGCTTTAAAAACAAAGTATTTAAAAAAATTAGTATATAGCAGTACAAATAAACCCAAATACTTCTAAGAAACCAACATTCAATTATGACTTAATGAAAGGTACAAGACGTTGAAAGTGGCATTTGGGGCACACGTATCTCAGCTTGTAAGAGATTTAAAACATATTTCTTCATACATAGGTACATAACTAAATTCAGAGTTGTTAGCAACTGGACTTCTGTACTCCAAACATATCTTTCAAACTCCCATCACCCATTTTAAAATCAATTCCAACTGCAGGAAGTAAAACATTACCACCTTTAAGAATAAATAACTTTTTAGTTATTGATTTAGTTTAGCTTAGTTATTCTTTTAGCTCCATTCATTTCTAAAGCAAGAATTTAATAGAAAATGTTCCCTCATTCAATTAGGGATTAATAATTAGTTCTAAAGGTTACTTAAATTGAGAAATAACTAATTTTTAACAGAAAATTTTTGAAGAAAAACCACATAGGAAAAGATTTTCAGATGTGGAAAAATTTTCAGATGTATTTAATTTTAATCTATATTAGAGAAAAAGAAGTATATGGTTTTCTCTTAATTCCTGTAAACCATTTATATTTCGAAAGGAATAAAATTAATTTTCTATGCAATCTTTTGCTGATCTCCATAGTACCTATACATGATTATTTGTACAACTCTGATAATTGTGCATTTAGGAAAAGTTGCTATACAATGGTGATCTTGGACTATGAAGAGATCAATCAAAAGAGTGAATGTTTCTTCTGACTTATTTCCCATACCCTAAGGTTCAGTGATCAACACCAAGGAATATACTGCAAAAGTTTGACTGCATAGCAAGTTTCAGAAAAATTTGAGATATAGGGTAAAAATCCAGCTTGAAGTGATACCTATAATTGCAAGGCCCATTAAGAAGCGAAACCCACTATTTGTATATAAAAATAAGGCTATTTATCTCTTCTGTATTCACTATTTCTTATAGTGCTCTCTTCCATCTTTGTCCTGTAAATCAGTTTCAAAAGTAACTACTGACTCTGCTGCTGCAGAGCTGTATATTTAATTCACAAGAGTCAAAAATTAGGTGAATTTGTAGAACATTAAAATTGCTTAAAACCACAAATATACACAAATTTAATTTAACTTTCAAGAAGCATTTCATGAGCATTTGCTGATACTTAACAGCTACATAAAAACACCCAAATACCCAATACTTGCTGCAAATTAAAACATCTAAATAATTTCCAGTTGCTAAACCACATCTGTGTTATTCACTATTGAGCTGACAAAATTCTCATGGAAGGCTTGTTACTATAAGTAAGCTCCCAAGTGGTCAATGCTAATCTGTCTCTCTCAGCATCTTATTTCCTGCTTAATGCAGTAAAATTATCACAGAAGACCATTTGTCATTTAGTAAGTATTTCCAGTTTCACTGGACAGCAAAAAAAGGAAAAGTTTAATTTGTGTTATTTTAGTTTTTCTTCCTCCAGTCAGAGTCAGGAAATATAAAGAAGTGAAAAAAAAACCTAAAACAGAGATTTGCTCTTCTGAAAATATTCACTGCAAATGATAAGATAAGAAAAAATTAATCATTGACAGCCTGATGGGAAATAATTAATTGGAAAATAATTTTGTTTCCCTTAAACATCTACGTTTAAAGAAATTCTGCTGTGCCTGTTCACATGCAATAGGCACTTTCCTTCCCTATTCTCAATCATTCCAGTATAATTAAAATGAACAAACCAAATTTTTAGGAATTCAATCAAGTTATCATTAATTCAAGTCTTCTTTTGTTAAGTTTCAGTAAAAACTGAAATTTACTACCAAAAGAGTAATACCAATTCCTATTATTACTTTTCAAACCATATAAGGGATTGCAACTGTGTCATTTACACTCACAATCTACCTCCTAGACAATGAAACAGTACTAATGAGTCACCTGCTAAAGCAACTACGTTCATTATTTAGTTCAAGAAGAAATGTAGAAGCAAAATATACCCATGTCAGCTTCTCTCTTAATGATCTCCAGAGGTCCGTTCACTTTAAGAAGGACAGAACACCCTTCTAGAGGTCTTTAGAGGTATGCTCTTCCCCTTTCTCACCTTATGATGGTGTTCAACACATATCATGATATGAAATAACAAAGGCCACAAATTCCAGGCCTTTAGAATTTGATGTCTCCTGAAGCAGCCAAAGGTTACATGGGCACCCTGTACTCTGTTCACTTCACCATGATATCCTCCACCATCATTTTATCATCTGCTGATAGATGAGGAGTTTCATCACAGTGATGTAGTATTGACAACTATGGATTTTTACTCTGTAGTCATTACAGGAATTTTTGGTCTTGAATTTTCCTGAATTGGTTCTGTAAAATTGACAAATCTCTTAATTTTAATGCATGTGTTTCTAATCCTCATAACAGCTGAAAATATGAAATGCTAGTAAGTAGACGAGTAAAAAATGCCAGCTATTTACTACCAACCACCCTAATCCTCATGCTTATGAGTAAGGTCAAATTAGAATCAACAATAATAAAGCTTTGTTTTAAAAAAATAAAGCTAGATGAACCAAAAGAAGCTAGATGGGCCAGACTGGTCAGAAATAAAACTGAGGTGGTGGCTCCACACAAACTGAGGTGGTGGCTCCAAACTGAGGTGGTGGCTCCAAACCTGTAGACCTTGTTGGCAGCCTTGTTTAGCCTTGGAGGCTAAATGTAATGAGCTTAATGGGAATCTGAATAACTCAATGGAAGACAAAACCACTGCAGCTTACAACCCACACAGAATGAACATCTGGTTCAGGAAATCCCTTTAGCTGGAGATACTTGGAAACTGGAAGAGGGACATAACATATGACTGCGTGGTTACTTTTTGTCTGTAGCTATCTGCTTACATGTACTCCTGCGGACATGATACTGGACAAAACGTGATCTTGATGGCTGTGCTCTTACTCTCTCATCTTTGCCTTCTATCTTAGCCAGAAACCAGATGCTTTGAAGTTGGCATATTTTAATATGCAAATGTATTGCATGGCCTTCTTTGTACTCTATGTGCTTTGAAACATTACAAGCATAATGTTTTTGCATTAAAGTAAGGGTCATGATAAACAGTGTAAAATTAACTTACAAATAATTAATGTATTTAAAGGTAGCTTGCTGCATTTTCCACAGATCCTGCAAAAGAAATCTTACAAGCCAAAGAGATGTTCAAATCTGCAGATGGTAAATAGAGAAGTGGAGTTTACGGTGACCTACATTACACATCTAGCTAACAATAATCTACTGATTTATGGCAACTTGGCTTTCATGCTTTACTTGATTTTTTAGTAGAGAAAACACTGTACAGAGTAGCTAATGATTCAGAACATATAAAAACATTACTGATTGTGCCCGTGAAAATTATATTATTAATAATATCTAGCTTGAACTCTTTCAAACTTCCAGTTTCTGTCTAAGATGGCATGCATTCTTTACTGTTTCTAGCTAACTTGTGTATGTATTAAGAAGAGTATTGGCAGAAGCACTGGAAAAAGGAGAACTACAGGGAAGTTGGAGAGGATTCTCATCAGAACTGTGGGAATTAAGGTGTAAAAAAAATTCATAAGGTACATAATATTTGACTTAATCACAAATAATGTAGGTAAATTGAGATTTTGAACTATTTAAAGTTGTGTTATCAGAATGACTGGGAACAGACCAAAACTGACTGACACAGCTCAGAAATGCAAAGTATAAAAGTTTCTCAAAGGTTAAAACTGAAGTTCCAGTTTCATCTTCATGTTCTGCAAGAAATGAGGCACTGCAGGAAAACCTGGGACAATGTCCCTCTCACTACTGACTTACACTGAGCGGAACATGAGCTGATACGTGTGCCATTCTTTGCTTAGCACAGCTTGTACCTATACATGAAAAGTTAACACTCAGTCACCAAGACGACAACACAAATATTATTTCTATTACAAACCTGGAGTAGTAGCTCATACTTGTCCAGTAGCCACTAATAAATTCTTTTCTGTTTTATTTAATGAGTTCTTTTAACTAAACGTTTGTGCTGTCCGGATAGTTACTCTGCCTCCAAACCATGCAAAACCAGATTTTTCTGGGACTTGTTCACAAGCATATTGCCTGGCTGGCCGCTCTAACCTTACAAACACAGAATTGGCACCCTTATTTTCCTAAAAAGATGGATATAAACATAAGCCAAACTGTAGAACAAAGCCTAACACCTGGTTCTTTACTGATGAAAAATAGATCACCACAAATCACCCCCAATAAATGGCACCATGAAGACCAACTTAGACAAGAGAAGAGAATAAATTGAATTAGGATATTTTAACTGTATGGCTTGTAGCAAATAACAACTGCATCCTCTATAAATAGAGACAACACCAAGAAATACAAATGTTTTCTTTCAAAAACAGGAAAGGATGAATTTACACTTAGCATTGGACAAGGCTAACACATTGGCTGTGCACTACTTCTCCCTGCCAGCATGTGGTTAAAAAGTTTTTTTTTTGCTTCACTTCACACTTACTGCTATAGCACTTGTTTTTATTCTTTCATCTGCATTTTGCAGGAGACTGAAACAAAGCAGCTCTAGGTGCACCAAGGAGCACACCAAAATAAGTATTAATGTTTTTCATAAGCATGCTCACTTGGAAAACATTGGGAAATTATAAAAAAAAAAGTTAAGAAAACAAGACTTTCTCCATCTTGGAATATAAGAGAGAATGCAGAAATTTAAGCTGAAGAATAAAATAAGATTAAAGTGTTTTATGGAGTTCTCATATCGTTAGATATCTTGGAAAATAAATGAAAAGAAAAATTGTCTTAATGCTTGTTCAGCATGTACTACAATCAGTGGTGTTGTAAAGATATTTTAAGAACTTGCAAATAGAACAAGTGCACAATACAGCAACAGTGAAGTGTGCATCTGATCACAGTGTACTGAAAGCTAGGTGTTAATAGGAAAGATGTCCTAATTGTAAGACAGTAACTGACTGTCTTCAAAAATGTTTTACATTGATGTTGCAAAGACTACCTGCCTCATCATCTTAGAAAACCTTTGAAACAAATCAGCATAAAAGGATGCAGGTGGGGTGCTGGTAAGTGTGACTCACTGAGGGAAGCATAACTGTGGCCTCCCACAAAAGCTTATTTTCAAAATGGTGACAGACAGTATCATGCTCTGCAATTTGAAAACTCTTACACTTGAGGAAATTGATACCACTGTGTGTGGCACCTGCAAGGCTGAGCTGCAGCTCTCAGCTAGCTGCAATCAAGCCAGCTGCAGAGAACAAACTGTGTCCTCCAGTACACACTGAGCACTGAGCCTCAGGAAATAAAACCTCCTCAAATTTGGATCCCTTAGCTGCACCAACACAACCCTGTGCACTTGGGTCAGGGCTGGGCTGCACCTGGCTGGTAGCAAGGTAGATTAAACATGTTTCTACTTGCAAAGTGATAACTACAGAAATGCTGTTTTTAAAATCATTACTCAAACATGTGAAAGTGGATTATTTGCTGGACCAGGAAATCTACACACTTTATTTTTTGCTTCACTTGTGATAATGTCACTGCAGAATTACACAGCCTTTTCCTATGAAAAAGAGATTTAGCCACTGACATGACAAGTGGAAGAAAATACGTCAGCATTGTACAATTGCTGTCTGTGAGTTCAGGGGCCACAGTGCTCTGGTCTTACTGTGGATGGCCAAGAAGGCTGAGGCAGGAGCTCTTGTTGCATTCAGTTCTGCCTGGCTAAATATCAACATGTTTCAAATAAAGCTGTATATATATAAAAAAAGAATCAACTTCAGACACTTTTTCAGTAGTACTTAAATTGAGCCTTTTATTTTTCAGGGCTACAAAAGACCTTTTGTATGGTTTTGCCTCTGGCATTTTTTCTTTAATCTTTAACCTTTGAAGAGCAAAAGACTGACTTTCTGGAAAGAGACTGAATAATTAATAAAACACTTCTTATTAAAAGTAGATAAATACCACAGAAGACCAAGAAATATATATTTGAAAGTAATTCCAGATGCAGTAGCCAAATGCTTTTCAAAACCAATTAAATGCTTTGTACAACCCATTAAATAAAGCTCTCTTTACTGGTTTTGTACTAAGTATTTTGTGCTGGAAAATAGCTTTATAATGGAGTATCAAGTCTGAAAATATACTGAATCAATGCTTTGTAATGCAGTACCAAATGAATAACACAATGCAACAGGCAAAACTTTTGGAAATATAATGGGAGAGATCAAGAATATGTCTGCTACTCAATTAGCAGTAATCACAATAAAACTATTTTGTGCAAAATTTGGAAAGTGGCCCTCTCATCATCACAATCCTTAGCACTCTGCAGTTTCTCACAAAAGAAAGAAAAAAGCCTTAGAAATATGCAGTCGCATACAAAGGACTTTATGAGGTCTGCTTCTCAATTTGTGCAGATCTACAAAGTCTTTGCAAATTTAGCAGCTTGATGGAAGTGAAACAACTCCTACAAAATGTTTTATCTTGTTTCCAATCATTTCCAGTCCATCTTTTGGATGTAGTTTTTCCATCAACACTTAACTCCACACAAGTCCCTACAATTTTTGTATTCCCACAATGTCCGTATGTCCATCCTCCTTTGCTATCAAAGACCATTCCTCATGAGCCCCCCACAGGAACTTTCAACTCCTACCATACAGCTTTATGTGCAAGCCCCATATTCCAGGCAGAAACCATAGCTAAAATGAACACGTATGTTGTTTTCTGAAATAAAACCCATCAGTAAGAATAGGACACTTAATTTGGCTTTCTACGACCCCTTGTTGAGTTACGATGAATCCCAGCTTTTCTAGTTCTGTAAGCTTTCCATTATGTAGCCTTCTTGAAACCAGCATGGTAGGTCAAGTATGCCTTGTGCTGCAGGAAACACAAGATACCAAGTCTCAAAGTCACTTCTTCCACAATCATTTTTCATTTGACTTCACACTGCCAGTTAGGCTGTTTTTCCACACAAGCATACTTTATGTATTACAGGTCAATTTTGTTGCTCTTAGCCTAAAAAAACCCCACCTAAGTAGATCCAATATGAACCTTACTGTTTCTTTTAAACAAGTATGATGGTAATTGAGTATCAAGTGTGCTATTTTTCATATCATGTGAAATAGTTAATGAATATTTCTAAGTTTTCATTTAATGTTTCCTACAAAATTAAATTCTGTGACACTTGCTTAATGAGAGGAAGAAAAACTAATTTTTTTTTTCATTCTTAAGCAAATAGCTGCCATACCTTTTCCATCTTACCAAATCATATATATAACGTCACTTTGAACAATAGTTCCTCTAACTTTCTGCCTATGATTCAATCCACAGATGTACTGGCTTGTGCAATAGGTAGCACAAACGATTGAGAAGGTAAACCGATCACTGTCTGGTTAAAAAAATGATATGACCATCCTTACATAGTGCCAATTTATTATGGCAGCAATTGGTTGTAATTGTTGTAAATGTATCTTTGAATCACAGGTGCATTTTTTAATACAGAGTTTTTGAAACTGAATTTACTTCAGATATGACAAAAACACATGCAAGGCTGTAGAATTATTTCAAGAAATTTCAAGGCAGAAAGTGAAATATGTGTTCAACAGTACGCGTCATTTGTGATTCAACGGAGGTTTATTTTGAGAAGATGGAGACTGGTGACTTTCACCATCATGCAACATGGCCTACATCTTTCACAATTTTAGTATGCTAATATAGGGACTAAGGAAAAAGAAAGTCCTGAATACTCATGACACTGGTGAATCCTTTGATTTGAGGAAATCACTACTTGTCAGTGTTCAAATGTGAATTGAAAATGACATTGTCTACATATTTTTAAGTTTCTTTTGAATGCATGCCTTACTCGTTTTTTTTTTTCCCTAGCACCTTGCAAGTTATCTTTGAAAAAAAACCGTCAAAACTGAAAAAAAATTGCTAAACTCTGCAGGCAAATCAATGCACTTCTGAAGGTAGATATATTGCCACCATGCTGTTACTTACATATAAAAAAAGCTAAATAGACTTAAAGAGAATGTGAACCATTGCACCAGAAAGGGCTCCCAAACAAGTTACTCTGTTTGATAAACCTATGCTTCACCAGTCTACTCCATCAAATTTAAAACCAGCTATCTATAAAATGGCCCAGGACAGAAATTCCTTTCAAACTTTGTGGGAAATATGATAATCTGAGAACTGATGCAAGAAATAATGTCTAACTGAAAACTCATGTAACTATCTCCCTGCCAGGACTGCTCCTTTCTCTCCCTGATAAGGGACCTCTCAAGATTACTCCTTGAGGAATTGAAAGACTCCTTGCAGAAGCACATTCTCAGTAAGTGATTAACAGCATGCTAAACTCTGATATCCCAGCTAAGTGCTACAGAGGATTGATTGTGCACGTACAATCCTTTGGACATAAGCATTGACAAGTCTAGAACCAGGAGAGGATCTAGCTGGACCTGGATTGATTCCTCTCTGAGAGGAGTTTAGAAAGCAAGGGAGTCTTTTCTGAACCTGATGACAGAACAGCAAAGTCTCCCTGACAGATTTATCTGTCTCTGCCCTCTACGCTGTTAGTCAAGTGTACTTTGCCATCAAACCTTGTTAAATCACCATCACATTTAACACTGAAGTTTGTCAACCCACTGTTTTATATCAATAACATATCTTGGAGCTTCATTCCTATGAGTGAACTATATCACTCCATTTGTGACATGGATGAAGAAAAATTATTTTTTTACCTACCTGACTTGATTCCTTTACCCTTTCATTTCCTCCCTCAGTTGTTTTCAGAGATTTTCAGGTAATTTTTCTCAAAGTCTTAAGCTAGTAAAACTTTTTCCATTCCTTTACTTCACAATGACTACTAACTCCTGTCTTTCATTGCCTTAGGCTCAGCATAATCATGGGCTTGCTCCCAGTCAAATCACTCAAAGCTTCAGGAGGAGAAGAAATCCTCCAAAAGGAAGTGCAAATACTGTGATATGACCCTTTCACATTCAGCTGCTGGAGCATCAAATCTAAGCCAGTTTTTACATAGTACAACAAAAACATAGATTATCTCTAGAAAATGCATCAATATCAATTTCACAGTGATCCAATTTCTTTTGGAGTACAATGGAAGGGAAAAGATGGAAGCTTATAAATACCTAGTTTTTCCTTTAGTCTTAAAAAATTTTGCTATGCAGTGATTTGGGGGGAAAAAATTCAAGAAGAAAGCTCGACCAAGCAAAAATGACAGAGACAAATGGGTCAAAGACAAACTTCAAAATTAAATCTCCAACATGTATATTAGAAGAAAAAATCAACTTGCAAAGTATAGTCAAGATGTCTAGAGACAACTTACCTATTCTTTTCCATAATGAAACAGCTCTCATAATTTTCATTACACAACAGTTCATTTTTAGCTGAACCATGTACAGAGAGATACCTGAAAACTCTGAAAGTTTAAAGTACTTCCTAGCACTATGACTTTATTTTTCAGACAAACATTACATAAAGCTAACAGGTTCCAAAAAAACCATAAATCAAAACAATATTCACTGAACTGAATTCCATTTAAAAGACACAGGGAAATACTACAACAGTCTAACACAGAAAACACCTTTACTTATGTTAAAGTAAATATATAAAGTATTATATAAAGTAAATTATATAAATTATAAATTTATAATTTATAATAAATTATAAATTTTATAATTATAAATTATACAAAGTATTATATAAAGTAATATATATAAAGTATTTATATTTAATTATTTTTATAATTCTTTCAACTTTACCACAAGTAAAGTTGAAAGAATTAAAAAAAGAATTAAATAATTGTATGTGCAGCTTTTTGAGAGAAGAACTGGAAAATAAGGGATAAACCTACTGCTGCTAAAGGAAAATTTTGAAGTTTAAAAATTCTTGACATAAAGCTTGGACTGAAAATATGAACCATCATCTGAATAATTCCTTTTTTCTATTGCCTATGTTAATTTTTTGTGATGCATCAAATGCACTGTCAATAATATCGTTCAAAATTTATTTTGTTTAAGACTTTTTCTCCTGTTGGTAACCAAAAAATTGGTACAGTGAGAATATAGTTGATAAGAGATTGCTACAGGCAATAATGGAAAATAAGTCACATATTTGTTGAAATGCTGGAATTTCTCCATGAATGGTCCCCAGATGCCAGTGCTGTCACACTAGGTCAGATGGAAATGACTCTCCAACTGCACAGAACTGAAATGCCCGCAGGGAGAACCAGCCTGTCCTGCATAAGCATGAGGGAGCAGGCACTGTCTGTTTGCACAGATCAGGTCTGACCTGGTCATTGCAAAATCCTGAGCCTGTTCCAAGCATGTGCCAGCACAAGTGATCACAGTAGTGACTTTCTATTACAACATACAGAGCACTCCTTGTTTGAAATCTATGACTTTTCACTGCTAAAAGAGAAGATAATCCTCAGCCAGTTTGTTTCCTTAGTCGTCCCTACCTATGAATTAACTGTGACAAGAAATCTTTTACTGTACTGGACAATTTAAAGAACATTGCTCTGTGATAACATAAAGTTTACACTTGGAATCAAGAAATCCAAGCAGATAAGAATGTGGAACTGCAAATTACCACAGTGATCATTAAATCAAATTTTCCATGGACTTAACCATAAAAATAGCTGCCTTATCTAGTGAAGGCTACACAAAACCACACACATATCATGAAAAACACTGCACCCTAAGAAAAAAAAGTTTACTCATTTGGTCAAAGAAGACCAAAAGAACACCTGGTATTGCATTAGTCAATTCATATGTCTGCTGCAGAAGGTATTTTGCAGCTTAGCTGATCTTATGGTCCAAGATAATCACAAGGACTTTCACATCTTGATGTGTCATATGATAGTAGCTCATCTTCAGTCTACCTGTTGAGGTAAGCATAATTTACAGGCAACAGATAAAACTGAACTTTCTGTAAATGGATTCCTATACCAGTAAGCCAGAATTGGCATACAGTGTTCATCTATGACCATGAGAAAAAAAGACAAAACCAAAACGCCAACTTTCCATCAGTATCACTCTTGAAATAAGAACAGAAGATGCACCTCTAGCAAGAAACTTATTCCCTGAAATAATTATGAGGGATATCTGTGGAAGAGAATATGGTCAAGATTGGTGACTATTTCATTGTCATTTCACAGTGCAGTTGGAAAACAAAGCAATTTTAAAAACTGCAGCAAAATTTTATGGGCTTTTAATATTCTTCTTTTATGTGGTATATTTTTATGGTCAAGGTAATATTTCTTTATGTGAAAAGCTAATGAGTTCTCCAAAAGTCACTTCATCATATATTATCGATACTGACTGGCAATGTACTGAAAACTTTAGCATAATATGCATCACAAACAATATCTACTAATTTTTAAAGACTCTGGCAACTCAAGTATCAGTAACGGCATGAACATCTCTTTTGTTGTATCATTGCTGTAGGGATAAACCAGTTGAAAGCACTGCAAAATTAATCTTAGGTCTTTTTACTGCAAATGTTCATTTTTTATTCGCCAATAAACAATTCAGGGAAATTTGGAACCAGCCATGAAGAGACTATAAAAGGAAGGTTTGTTTCCCCCAAAAAATTAGAGTTGGATTCTAGAGGTAGAAAAACATCCTGTTTTTTAGATGCAGTTTAAGATAGAGTTTTCTACATGAATTACTGGCACTAATAACTTTCATTTCCCACCCACAGGACTGAAGTACACCCATGATTTTAAAGATATCTATCTGGACCAGGCCTATTCTGAAAGTATCCTCGTGATACCAGGAGTTCCACAAAGGACCTGCAACTCTTTCTTTCAAACATCTCCATCACCCTCACAGAACTACCATACAAGTTTAATAGTGAAGAAATCGTCCAAGCTGAATCGAAGTTTACAAAACTAAGATCAGTTTTGGGGTCATTTAAAAGTGACTCAGTCTTCTAAAGGGAATGGGATCTGCAAGTCTTACAAAAAGGACCTCCTAAAAAGGTACAAATGAACCTTGTGCCACCAACTTATATCCCACAACACTACTGTTGCATGTATGTGCCACCTTACCACAGATTTAACATCAGTCTAACGCAAGTAGCACCTCAACTATAGTTTCAGCAGCAGAGTCTGGCAGATCACTTCCAGCTTTTCCTTCCTGCCCAGCTATGAGGCAGCACAGCAGTTCTGATGCTGAGGTCTTTTTGTTCTTTTTGGTCTACAGCCCTTTGGATACCACAGTTACTTTTTTATGGGATACCACAGTTGCTTTTGTAAGAAACAGACTTTACCAAGCTGTGCTGATAGATACAGAGGACCAACTCATAGCTGCTCACTTAAGAATTACTGGAGAAAACATGTTTTCTAAAGGAAACATGCTTAATGATCGCTGACTTCAGTCTAATGCCTGTTTAAAAATAAAACACCCAAAAAATATTTTCTTATAGCCTTTACAGCTCCTGGCAGACATCTAACTGGCAGAGATGGAAAGGAAAGTACTCATTAAGCCCTCCTCAGGTACGTAATCTAAGCATTTTTGCATCATTAGCTCAAACAGCTAATGCCTGTCTCACAGGAGGTCAGTGCTGTAGTGAAATCTGGTGCGATTACTGAGATGCAGTGCGAACATATGTGCTAAGAATTGAACAGATATAAACAGGGCAACACAACGCTCTGATGAAATAAAACCAGCAGGTGCTCTGCTTCTGTTCCAAGCATGGGTACAGGACAGATTAACTGATTCCTATCTGTTACTGTTAACTATATCACATTTCTCAGGGTAAACAAATTCCATAAAAAAGTGACCTTTTGCTCTGATTTTTTCCTGACTGGAAGACTGTTCCAACTTCTCATTTTTTCAGTAGTAGGAACGTTCTGCTCTCTAACATACATTTATTTCTTGCCAGTCCTTATGTCAAAATAAAAGTGCTTAAAGTAGGGAAACAAAATAGTTTTAAAAATGTTCTAGAAATAAGCAAAAAAGCTCAAATTCAAATTACGACTGCCTAAAGCCCTAAGCATTTTTTCAGTGACAATTTTCACACTCTTTCCAAAAAACCCCACATCACTTATAAATTTCTATTACCTATTTAGAAAAGAAAGACCAGTCTTCAAAATTATGAAAGGCTGGACTCACAGTTGTCAGCATTAATTTTGTTTTTTCTAAACACTCATCTTTGTTCATAACAAAATACTTTATCTCATAAGAGCAATAAACAGGACCATGCAAATCTACACTTGGATAAAACAAATGCAGACAGCTTGAAACAATTTAGGCGGTCATAATTTACCAAGAACACAATGCTTGAATGTGTACTAATAGAGTTTTAACAACTGATTTCTGGGGTTTTCTTGAGAAAAGGTTTAAAAGCCTGTCATTTGACTGATTTGACTTGCCAGATTTTTTATCTCAGCTGAAGTGACCTGAAAACTGTTAAAAACCACCAAAAAACCTTGTTACATATGGTTTCACCTGTCTTTCTCTTTTTCTTCTCACAAGGTGCCCTCTCAGAAAGCCTGTAAGGTTTATTTCAATCACCTCCTCTTGGTGTGAGTTTTTTTTAATGTCTGACTAGAAATTTTTCCTTTGCTTATCACACAGACTGCCAACACAACACAGTGAGGTGTTTGTTTCACAAAGCAGTATTTTTGAAAAAGAAGGTGGTTTTCAGACAGGTATGAAAGGAAAACAAAGACAGTCTTTCACGAACCTCAGATACAGCAGTAGCAGGGTGGCCAGAAATTACTCCACAGTGAGAGGATTAGCAAGGTCTCAGTATCTCTAGAGTCTGTCTCAGGCTCAAAGCTCCTCTCCCTCAGACACACACACAGAGCTTAATCATCAGCTGGCATCTTACCCTCAGCCTAGCATGAGTTGTTAGAACTGAGTTCAGACATTTCAAACATTCACTGTGTCTCCCTTTGGGGAAGAAGTCACATACCCAAAACAGCATCCCATGTTTTCCATTAAACCACAGCTTTTCATCTTTCCTCACAGCTCTGGAACTTGGAACAGCTCTCTCAGGAGACAGCTGCTCTTTTTCTGCCTCTCACTGCTGCTGTCCCAGTAGCTCCTACATACAGCTTTGCAGTGAGGGCAGCCAGTGTCCCAGGAGACTTGACTGTCCTGGCAGAGCCCCAGTGTTCACCCAGCACTGTTTCTGCAAAGTCCATTTCAGCTTCTCTTAGACAACAGAAATTTCCACACAGGGGAGGAATAAATTATATGGGATACATCAGTTCTCTTTACCAAATGTGAGTGGTCTTATGGTACCTGTTTGGGCAAGATAAACAAAGGCAATGAATTAACTTCTCTCACACCTTAACTAAACTATTTATCTAAAACACTTGAACAATGCAGGTCAAAGTAAAGGCAATTTTCTTCAGCAAAACCTGCTGTAGCTTTCAGGGCTTCAGAAACCATTAAAGGAAATGAGCATGAGCATTTAAAAACTCTCAGACTTCCTGAATTTATCACTTGCTACCAAGTTCCTGCTACAGTAAACAAATCTTCCAGTCTTGAAGATAATGATCAACAGTGCATCCTGAGCCAATCCTGCAGCTATCAAAGCAACAAGTTGAGAGTCAAGTTAGCTGTTTCTCTTACTGAACACACACACATCTTCACATACAAACCCTTTCAGTAAAACCTGTGCTAGAAGTATTTGTTCTAATCAAACAAAAAGTACTGTGTGGGAAAGAATCTGCCCATCTTCAAAAGCAGATTTGCTGGTAGACATCAGGTCCAAAAATTTTTCAAAATCTTTTTTTGAAAAGATTCGGGGCTTTTTTTCTGAAAAACTACAGATAGAAATGTTTTTGGTAAGAACAGTTATAGTTTTCAATTATTTTCCTTTCACATTCAGACCAGAAATCTGAAAATTGCCTCCCTCATCCCTTCAGACATCGTGCTTGAGCCAGCCGTGATTTAGGTATCTCAGACAAGATATAAGAATATCTATTTGCTCAATGTGGAAGTTGTACTTATTAATGACAGCAAAGTGACCACCTTTAGCTAGTGTTAGCTAGCACCTTCGCCTTGTGTTTACTGTGAAAGAGAAAATGGCTTTAAGCTTTGTATCTTCTGTTCCATTTGACTTCTTAAACCCCTTACACTCTTTCTTTGCTATTCCAGGCTTGGCTTTGACTAGAAATTCCGTTTTGGACCAGAGAAAACACTTCCCATCATGTCTGGTATGTACATTCCTAAAAAGGAGGACTGGTTTCAACTAATTAACATTCTTTAATGGAATAGCTGCTTTGCCAGAGGATTCATGATCAGCTCTGATATGACTTCTAGGTAATTATTAGAGTAGCATGACAGCAATTACATTAGCTGTAAATGTGGCATTTCCCAAAAAGAGGGCAATAAATTAAAGACTGATACAGCAAAAAACTGACAAGACCTGGCAGGGCTTGAAAGTTGCTGCCTTATGTTGCATTTCCCAGAAGACACTGACTTGGAAAGAAGGGCTGCTCTGATACCACTCCCCTCTCTGTTTCTTATACAGCTCTCAAGTGGGACAAAAGGAAGAATTATTTTCAGACAGCAGAAAAAACAACCATGATTTCAGAAACCTTTTCCTCACACTTTATTGCAGGTTAAGACACCTTAGGAGTAATTTGTTTTCCACAGGAAAGCTACAGAGCATATCTAAAACAGTCAAGTTTACAAGTTGACAGGGGATATGCAGTTTGGTTGTTAGACTGAAGACAGAATCTCTCCTTTAGATTCTGTATCATGCAAGCAGTTACCCTCAAATCCAAGTCAATGCCCTATTTGAGTCAAGCACGAAATATGTGGCAGGACTAAACATTACACTTATTCAGCAAGTCTTTGGGCAACTGTCACACAAGAGGCTTCACAGCCTGTGTTTACTCTTTCCACTGCTGAAAAAGCCCAGGCTCAATCCCTGTTGGAGCCTGAATTAAGAATCATAATTATCACAAGACCAAATGGTTAGGCATTTTCTCAACCCTAAATTTGCAGAATAATGAAACATCAAAATACTTTTCCACACAAAATCTGAATGAACCCTAAAACCAATTTGCGGCCATTACAGGAGAAAGACAGATACTGGAAAATTATCTACCACCACACTCTCCCCACTATCTGCTATATCAAGTCAGAACTGAGAAATCTTCAGATTAAAGCAATCGATGCAAGGAAAAAAAAACGAGTCTTAAATTCTGTCTATCTAAAAAGTACTTATCTGAAGTAATTCTTTTTTTTTTTTGTTTTTATTATGTCTCCTGTAGGGATTCTGATTTTAGGTTATAAACAAGGATTCCTAATTGCAGACTTTCTAAATGCTGCTTCATATTTTAAAAATTGCTTTCTTAGGTCTTTTGTAGAATCAAGAGACTACACACTGTAGAAATATGGCTTCAAGTAACACATTCTGACAATATGGGGGTTTTTCCTGCAAAACTCAGTGTCTATTTCTTTATGAAACAGGCTTCTTTTCTTTAAAAAGAGAGCTATGAAAGTCTCAGAGAAAAGTGAATGGACTGGGTGATCTAAAATATGCATGCATATGAGTACAGTTTTCTAGAACTATAATCCAGCTTCCAAAAAGAAATTTGAGAGGCTCAAGTGATCTATCAGTCCAATAAGAACTGAGCTATAATATACCTTCACTGAACAAGGCAAACCAAGGTCAGCAGCTCAGAAGTTGTAAGAAATTTTCAGAGGGTAAGTTAGTTTTAAAATTCAGCACTACTTAACCTGTGAGAGAACAGCTGCAAATGAAAATTTAGACATTTACACAGCTTTAAAAACATCATGTCTAGTCTCATCACAAATTAAACTGAAGAGCTATGGGCTCTTGTTACATTGGTTGTCCAAGATCATTTATTACTAGCATTTTACTAATATAAGGGTAAAGACAGGAGGAGGGAGATGAGGAATTCCCTAGTCAAATATTGTTAAATGCTTTATAATTTTACTGAAGGATTTATCTTTTATTTTGACTTGTAATTAGTAGGATTATTTTGGTCTCTAGCTGGTGGTGACCTTGCATTTTGCACCAAGCTTTGGCTGATTAACAACCACAAAAAGCATATATGATAAGTGGATTTAAATGCCAAAGGTGACAAAACTAACAGACTGGGGCCTGTTCCAAAATACAAATTTGCAAGAGAGGCAAAAGAGTAACTGAATAAATTTTTTTGAATCACTGTCTAGCACAGCAGGGTTCATGATCAATCTAATTTCATGCTTTTTAAAGCTTTCTTCCTACCAAATGTAACAAGCTTCAGGAAATCCTACTATGTGCCTTCATTCATTTTGAACACAGGAAAACTGGAAGCTAAACCACAGAATTGTGCCAGAATATAATCCTAAACTGGAGACAGTTCAAAACAGAGACACTTAAAAATACAGTTTTTAGTTTAGTTCCAAACAATAGACACAAAAAATATTTTCCAATGGCTCTAGCACTCACTCATTTGATATGCTGATAGCATGCCTCTTCTGCAAATCTTATCGATACCCACAAACTTAGGTCTGCATTGAGCAAGCAACTTTGTCCATATGGACTTTTCAACTACTCAAAATTCCTTGACACATGGAAGATACTAGCAACCTTGGAAATTGGCCAGGTCAAGCACTGAACACAGCCCACTTTCAATACCAGCCCTTAAGCTGTTTCCTGAAACAGGATGCATTTGTATACATTGTGATTGTATATTTATTTTACAACAAAAATGCTTAGAAAAAAAAAAAAATCCCACCCTTCCATACTTCTTTGGGCAATTCCATGAGTATTTCTTTCAGAGACATAACAACATGATAGCAATTGTTAAAAAAAAAGAAAACTACACAAAATATAGTCAAGGCAGAATTTTAATTCTGAGTGTAAATAATAATTCTGAGTAAATAATAATTCAAAGAATCACTATCATCACATTTGCTTACCAGATGAAAGAAAAATGCAACAAAATGGCCACTTCTTTTCCTTGATGGTTAACTACAGGCAGAAAACACAAAACCGCCATTGTAATCATACAGTACTCAGCAAAAACTCTTCACAACTTCTGGTTTACAATGGAATAATTGGAACCAATCTGGTCTGATAAAATAGCAATCCATCCCACAACCAAAGAACAGTGATATGTCTCTCAGAGAGTTTGTTGAGAAAAACTAAGAATTTCTGATGCACTACAAATTAGAATATGTCATTTGTGTACAGCTGCAACAAACTGGCATTACTTAGAAAAAGGGCATATACTACTATACCATCCTAGGCTATAAAAGCTTGTAGAAATGAATGACTTGTTTTGATATGAGGTTATTTAAGGCCTAAATTGGCTGCCTATAATTCATATTTCCTGGTCAATTTCTTCTGCTTCCTGTTTTTAACATCAAACCAGATATAACAGGAATCAAGGTGCTTTCTTGCTAAAAAGTGTACAATAAACTTAGGCAAATTTAAAAAAAAAAAATTTAAACAGTCACCACTGCCAAACAAAGCCTACCTGAGCATCCTATGACTGGTGGTACCCAACACCATTCAAGACAAAAATGTAAAGCTCAAATAACATAATTAATGTGCAAGCTGACTTTAAACAAGTGTCTCAATGGGCTTGTTCGTCTTCAACAAAAGAAGAATTGAGGTGTTACAGCTCTTATACAAGTTCTTTTCAAGAATTTCTTAGACTGGGTGGATGATGTAGAAGAGGGAGATGGCTTTAATTCAAAAGTACTTCTCTATCAAGAAGTTTAGAATGGTGCTTCAGCTACCAATAGATAGTATTAAATTCAGAGGATTGGCACCCTTGAACATAGGGGACTATCCTTAAAAATTATTTTCCTAAAACTATTCTACCCAGACTAGAGTTTTGGTGGTTTTATTTTTTAATGTTCCACTCTTACAACACTTTCCAGATCAAAGAATTCTTCTGTGGTTCCTGTTCTCATCTTCCATGACATTTAAATAAGGAATGTCTATTTACACGCACAAGCCACATCATCAAACCTGGGTTTGAAACAATACAACCACAGGTTATGTCTGAATCTGAAAGAAGTTTTTGCTTCCTCAACATAAGATTTACGGCCTAGTGAAGAAAGAAAACTCCTTCTGGCTCTCAGTACTTTGAGCTGATCAAATAATTGAAAAGGTAATTTTCACTTTTACAGTTTCCACTATCTTAAACTGAAGTTTGATTTATACTTTTGTCATCTTTATTTCTGTATCAGCGTTTATGTAAGTTTTTAAAGAGATATGCAAATAGAATACCAGACTATGAAGTCACCTAAACTATTTGCTATCAAAAGATTCCTTGTGGAAACTGAAGTCCTGATTTTCTAAGTTTTTTCCTATCCTTTCTCAGAACTGGATGCTAAATAATGCCAATTTAGCAGAATACAGTCAATGACATTTTATTAGTCTTCAGGACAATTTCTCAAGATAACAGTATTCAAAAAGATAACTAAATGGGTGCACTGAGTCACCATTTGTCCTGCATATACTATTGTGTTAGCAAAGAAATGGTTAACTTAAAGCGTCTCATTGCTGAAAGACTGCTTCAAGTGTTTCGCAGAAAAATTTAAGTGGTTAGACTTACATCACCCCACAAAGCCCTAAGAGCTGATATTGACCCAATTCCTTTGACACACCTTAGGAAGAACAGGGAGCTCCTGTGAAGATCAAGCACAGTTTTGACAGCTTTTCCAAGAAGTTTACATTTGTTTCATAATACTCTTTTCAAGCATTTGAACAGAAATAGTCTAACGTGAAATCTTCTCTGTTAGTTTACTATTTTTCACATATTTCACTAAGTTGGCAGTCTGCCTTAACATGCAGACTAAGCAGCACTGGGGAGCCAAATTAGTTACTTGTACTGCTGGTGGTCCGGAACTGCAAAAACAGTCAGCTCAGCACAACGCACCAATAATTATTACCATACATCGGATATGTATGGCAGCGTGCATCAGTAGTGTGCTGAGTAAAGGTATATATATATGTATGTATATGTTCACTATTAAAATTTTTTAATTACATGTCATTGTACATCTGCACGCAGTATTCAGGTCAGGAGGACCTTTAATGTCATTTCAATGTGATGCAGAAAAGAAACTGTGGAATGAAGTCACTGTTATCAATCCTCTTCAGAGCTGGACTCATCTTCCTGGTCAGAGAGCTCAGCCACAGGAAAGCGCAGGATAGCTGCCACCCCTGTCAGCTGGCCCAGCTGCTCTCCAGACACATGGAGGCTGGAGAAAATGCGTACTGTGCCCATGTTCTCCCGTACGCTATCTACCAACTTAACATAACGGGCACGGGTAGCCACATCCTGATGCCGAAAAAGCTCATCACTGATCAGCAGGGTGTCAATGGCCATGGCTTCGTTGGCCTTCTCCACATGCTTCAGGCCATAAAAAGCCCGGTCAGGCTCATGCTGCAGCATTTTATAGAAGTCATCTAAGGCCTTGACCTCACCAGCTGCCTTAGTGTCAGAAAGACGGCTAGCTACAGCTGGGTCGCAGAGCGCTTCCTTCAGTGCGTACTTATGTCCTGAGGAAGAGTGGACCTAGAGTGAAAACAAAGTCAAAGGTTTGCTGTTTTTGAAGAAAAAGGACCATCTTCTTAATTAACCAATCACAAACACCCTCTGTGATATGTAGTATTAATCTTGATGATAATGTGGGGAACTTATCTCCTTCTTGAAACGTACATGATTTTTTTTCTGAATCTCTCCTGCAACCCAAAGCCTATACCAAATCCCTTAAACTGCCTTTCAAGCAACACAAGAAAACTGCCTCTCTTATTCAAACGCTGGATTAAATACATGAGCTCCTAGGATAAGGCTACTTAAAACTACCAAGAAACTAAAATCTAAGCCTAAGCCTCTTTTTTAAAGCATTTAAGCTAAGGAAGGACCCTCAACGCTGCAGGCATATGGTGTAAAAGCATCAAATCTGTGCAATTATTATCTGTTATCACTTTGCTACACATGGAAAAAGAGAGTTCTTGGTGCACTGGGTCTCCCAAGTACTGGGACCATTAAGCACTGGGACTCACTTCACTATCCCTGCCCCCAGATCACCCCAGGCCTACTCCAACCCAAAAATAATACAAGCATCCTTATGAAAACCTATTTTAGCCTTTGAATTTGACTATTCCAGTATAAGACTAAAGCCCCACCCACTCAACCAGACATGACTAAGAAACAAGCAAAAAACCACAGCCTTTAACTATGTAGTACAAAACTAACAACAAAATTTTAGTTAATTTTGGTAATATAAAATTAACTAACCTATACCGCATCCAAGTACTTTTAAAAAAACATCTTTAGAAAGCTGTTATTAAACATGCATGCTATACAGTCTGACAAAGTAACAGTGCAAAGTATTTTCCAATTTGCACTTCACACTTAATTGAAGAGTAAACATGCCTTTACAGGGAGTTTGAAATTTCTCTACTCCACATTAAGGTATGCTAGGTGGGAACCATCCCTGTACTATGTGTAACTCCTTTATGCTTTGGGAGGCACGAGAACAATTTCCTCATGATGCTCAGTCAGAAATTTATTTTTTAATGACTTATTTCCCATGTAACTACCTTTTATTAACACACACAACTCTCAAGCCTCTTTTTACCCACTCTGGAAACTGCATAGATCCTTACCTGTAGGAACTTGGACCTGTTCTCCAGCAGAAGCTTGTTGTCAGTCTTGACTGCCTGCTGGAACATGTAGTCACAAAACTGCTCCCGCACGAAGCCTGGGCTAGCCACCAGTACGCACTTCACCACCTCAAAGTTGATATGCCTCTGGATGGCCTGCACCACCTGCTCGTAAAACCTCTCCAGCGCCCGGTCATGCTGACTGCAGTTCCCTTTCCGCTTGCGGGGGATGTTCACCTCCACCTTGGCACGAGTTAGCGTCATGCTCGGGGTGACCAGGCAGACGTGGGCCAAGCCCTCCTGCATGACCACGGCCGCCACATCGGCGCTCCAGGCCGGGTCGCAGGCCTGCTCGATGCGCTCCAGCACCACGCTGTCCCACTGCTTCTTGGCCAGCGTGAACTGCCGGTTGGGCTCCAGCTCGATGGTGTGGTAGGCACCCATCTTCACGTACTCGTTCTCTTGGATGTTCGTGCCCTTGACCCGCAGCTGGCAGGCCTGTGAATCGAAGTCTATGGTCTCCACGCAAAGGGTGAGCGTGGTGCGGATGCGGTTGCTGCCCACGCTGCCCGTGGACGACTCGGTCTGAACCTTGCGGATGGTGGAGGCGCGCAGGCTGTCACCCACCTGCAGCAGGTTGTAGGTGTGCCACATGTCCTCAGGCTCCTCGGGGATCAGCGTCACCTGCCCCGCATTATCCTTCTCCAGGTCCTTCCTCACCAGCTTCATCCTGGCGGCTCCTCGCGTCCCTTCCCCTGTGCCGCAGCGGCAGCGGGCGGCAGGCGTGCCCCGGGAGGAGAGGCTGAGGGCCGGAGCCGGCGGGACGGCGCACTCCCGGACGGACTGACGGACACACGAGAGGCCTTCCCGGAGCCCCCGCTACCCGCGCTCCTCCGCGCTCCCGCCGCCGGCCCCAACGCGCAGGCGCACCGTCCCCAGCCGCCCCACGGCGCACGCGCACAGAGCCCACTCCCTCCCGAGGCGCCGCCGGGGCGCGCCCCGTCCCGCCCCGCTCCGTCGCCGCAGGCACGGCGCATGCGCGGGGCGCCGCGCGCGGGCAACCTGGCGGCGCGTCCCGAGGCTCCCGCATCCTGCGGAAGGAAAAGTGCCGGGGCGGTGTGAGGAGGGAGGGGGAATGGGGAGCAGCCGCGCTGCTGCGAGCGCTGGAGCTCGGCTACTGCCTCGCCGGGAGGGGGGCGCCCCCGCGTTCGTCATTCCCCTCCAGCGCTTCACAGCGGTGGTCCAAACTCCTGAAGTCTCCTCACACCGTGCCGCACGTTTCAAAACACGAGAGGAAAAAGCCAAACCACAACCGAGTGGCCAAAGCCAAGCGGTTGTGGAAACTTACAGGCAAGGATGGCAAAAGAGGCGAGAGGTGCAGCCCCGTGGTTCAGCGAGCGCCAAGGGGCCAGGGGACCGCGGTGCCGCCCCCAGCCGCCGCCGCCTGCCTGAGGCGGGGCGAGGCGGCCCTCATCCATGGAAATGGAAACCTGACCTGTTGCTTGCACGCTGCTCTTAAACTGAATTCCGGTTTAAAAGGTTTTGGTTAAATTTGCAAGTTACACTTCAGCCAGTGCTGAGCCTTGACCGGCTTCCTTCCAGTTGTGACATGCTAGGGAGGCAGATAAGCACGTTTCAAACGAAGCTGGATGTTCACATGGAGAAATAAGATGCCTTGCTACAATACATGATATTGCAAAGAAAATGGACCTGAACCATCACTACACAGCTGAATTTGCAGCCCAAACGAATTTAGCAAGCCAGAAATAATGAAAAATTGTATCACTATACAAGAAAGGAGGAATACTGGAGACTATGAGAAGGTTATGTGAGACCTTCTCATAGCAACCTTCCAGTATCTGACGGGGAAGAGAGAAGCTGGAGAGGGATTCTTCATCAGGAATTGTAGTGACAGGACAATAAGTAATGGGTACAAACTGAAAGAGGGGAAATTTAAGTTACATAACAGGAAGAAATTTTTCTTTGAGGGTGGTTACATACTAGAATAGTGCCTAACCCCTGGTTGCCCAGCGAGGTTGTGGTTTCCCCAATGCTGGTACTCATTGGACAAGGCCTTGAGAAAGCTGGGAATTGTCTAGTGGGAATTGTCCCTGCCCATGTCAGGGTGGGTTGGGACTAGATGATCTTTAATATCCATTCCAACCACTTAAAAATCTATAATTCTATGATTCTGAGTTCTGTAGCTTATTTTTGAAACAGCGTACAACACTAAAAGCTCCATTTAAGAATGAATGTTGCAAATTTAGAACAAGGGAAAGAATGAAGAGTAGAAAAAAAATGCTTGCATGAGAAATGATTAAATAAAAATAGGTTGAGAAGGCGGGCACACTAATGTGCCATGCTAAGTGTGGCAGGGCAATTGCGACAGATAAGTTTGGAATGATTACACACTCGATCTAGTAACAGAAAAGTGTGAAGGCATCTTCTTACAGATGAGAAGGTGGTCACAAGAAAGTTTCTGGTTTCTATTAGCCATTTTTTAAAATAAAAAAACAACTCACTATGATTGTGGTATTTGCTGACTTGGAAAGGCTTTGGAGTCAAGAATTTGATGAGATACAAAGCTACTGTGAGCAAAAATAATCCCATATCTCCCATTATGGTGTACCTATAAATTTCTCTGAAGTATCTGGCTGTAGTCAGTTGTGACAGGACAGTGAACTCCGATCTGGCCAGTAATGTGCGTTCCTTTTGCCTAAGCTTGATACTGGTGTAAAAACAACTTTATCAGATATTACATAATAGGATTTATTTTTCAGACCTCAGACTCTCTTCCTGTGAGTACACATGCTTAACTTTCCTAGCATGAAAAGTTTAACAGGATCAAGCAGGACCACCCAAGGGAATATAACATAAGCACATGTGTAAGTAACTATTTGTTTAACTTGTACATACTAATAATTTGCATTACTATTTTAATGCAAAAGCAGAGGCAGAGAACTTCTGCATTCAGGTTTTCTTTAGGAGAGAGTGTGCATTCAACTTTACTTTCAGAGTTCCTTTCACTTATCTATATAAATGGTGAATGGTGAATTTATGGCAAATTTTCTTCTTTTTGTTCTTTGCAACTATAAAATTCCAAAGGTTGACCTCATGCTATTCTTTCAAGAACAAATAGCTGTGGTGCATATTTAACTTCCACATTTAAATGTATTTTACTTTTTATTCTTTTACAGTGGTGTATTTACAAACTTTTCTGTGCTTATTCATTCCTGTCAACTTTTTACAAGCAGCGTCACATCTCTGGTATTCTAGATAAAGGTTGCAAGTTGGCATCCAGTATCATCCAGTAGAAAAGAAACATTCAATTCAAGAAAATAACTTACTGCATTAAAAAAACCCCACAATAATGCACATGTGGGCATACACACACCCCACCTAACACACCCCAAAAGCAAAACTCACAACAAACAAACAAACCTACAACCAAAGAAGAAAGACCAACTTTGAAACAAAGTTGCCACTCAAAATATTCAATTGACTGTTGTAGAAAAAGACATTTTGATATGGACCTTTTCTCAAACAGCAAGGTGTAAGATTTATAGAGTTGTGAACAGTGATCCACAAATATTTAGTGGCAAATGTAAACTTCAATGGATTTGCCCACTGTCATCAGGACCATTGTCAACTTACAAAGGAAAGTACCTACTAGAAATGATGTTTTGTCTACTCTGGTAAAAAAGTAAATATAGGATATTATTATTTGTTTATGTCAAAGTATGAGCAGTAGAAGAAAAACATCTCAAAAAAATTAAGAACCATAGAAGTTTCTAAGTTCATTCTAATTTCGCTAATGACAGGGAGAGAGATGACTTTGATCATGGTAGAGCCAAAACAAGTGTGTACTTTTAAGTCTTCATACAGTTTTAAAATAAGAGTTCAAAATTGCATAGCCTGTTCCTGCCTTGGTAAAAGATTGAGACTATGTGTAAGACCTAAGAGTTCTTGCAATAAATCACTCTGTAAATACAATTCTATTGGTATTAATAATTGCAGCAATTTGACATTCATTTTTGGACCTTTTTAAGTACAATGCAAGATATAAAAGAAAAATGGTGATAGCATATATTCTTAGGGATTTTAGAGCTGTGCTGGTTATCTAAGGTTATTATTCTGAAAATGTTTGAGACACACTTCCTTATATCTTCAGTTCTTGGTCAGCTACTTTATGAAGGTGGGTTATGTAAAGTACAGATTGTAGACAAGAAGAGGTCGTTTTCATAGGAAATCCCATCCTCTCCATATTATAGCCACTTCAGCTAGAATTCATGCAAACATGCTTACATTCTGGATAAGAAAAACTAATGGGAAAGAATCTCTGATGCAGCGGGGAAAGTCTGCTAAGAAATGTTGAGTGTTATTGTTGCAAGAGCAGAGGAAGATAAAAGAGACAGATGGAGAGGGAAACTTGGGAAAACATCTCTTTTCATGCTTTGCCTTTGTCCTGTGGCTGTCCTGCCTTTACAGACTCTGAACAAACACCACTTCATTTTCTGCATACAGTTCTCTCTTTATCTATTTACCTTTATCTTTTCTGTTATAAAGATGAGTACAGCAAGACCGTCATCAATAAAGACACAAGTCCAGGAGGGAACAGGCTTTGCATAACCCTTTTAAGTGAAGAAGCTTTTAAAGGTAATGGAAGCCTTTAAACTGACTTCTTCATTGCTTCCTGTTGAAATGTAGGGCTGAAGAAAACTTCAGCAGATCCCTAGTCAAACCACTTCCATAGAGGCCAGCTGAATTAAACTCAACCATCCCTTATAGCTGTTCATCCAACTTCATCAAAAGTCCTGGTGAAAGAGAAAGGGGTGGGCTTTTTTTGGTAGCCTAGCAATTCTTTACCTAAAGAGTAAGAATATTCTTCTGAATATTCCCTAAGATTTATGCAGAGTCAGTTACATTTATTTTCTTTTGTCCTTTGTTGGATTTGGAGAACCAAGTATTAATCAATATCTTTGGAAACCAACATATGTGATCTGAAAAGTCATGACTGAGTGCTCTCACAAAACAAAGAAACATTGAAATCTGGAATAATATCCTCAGCAATAGTATTTGGATAAACAGATATATCTGAAATGTTCAACATTTTGCCCTTAGTTATTTTTCTACTAGATAGACAATCCTAACTAATTCAGTGTTTTGCCATAGATCATTTTACTCAGACCCTTATCAGGCTTCTCAATTCTCTATGCACTTCAGTCTGTTTGCATGTCAGACTTTCTGTGGTCAAGATTCTCAGAGGTCTCATCAAAACAAGCCAAAACTTCCCTTATTTACCAGAGACAACTTGAATCCTTTACCTGGTAATGCCTTCTCTTATTTCTAAGTCTTTCTCTTTCCCACCAATCTTTTAAAAAAGAAACCCCCAATACACCACCACCAAAAAATTATCACCTGGAAAATCCAGATGAGACTTGAAATGTTTTCCTATCTGACGGTAAACCTTTTTTTTTCATTACTGATAAGTTCATTATCTGTCAGCATTACCAGTGGTAACTCTGCAGCTCTGAAGGGAAGTTTTGGCACGCTAAACTTTTGCTGTTTTACAAAGTGTCCTTCTTTGAAGGAACACAGAAGCATGTTTTGGAGTATATCACTAATAATAATGAACAACAACTAAATATGGCATGCCAAAATACTATATTCAGATTTTCACAGCTTCCAGTATCTGTTCTGTCTTGCTCAATAAGCACAGAGGGAAGACGGGAAAACTCTAGTTTTACCTTTTCCCCACTTGCTGCTGCCTGCATTTTGACAATTCTTATGAAATTGATTTCTTCCCCTGTTTCATGGGGGAACTGCTTCAGGTTCATTGTGTGCTACTTGCCTGCGCAAGGGCTGCTGTGCAGTTCAATGTCCAAATTTCCAAGCACACGAATCCCAGCATTGCCTTAGCTTCTTTCCCACTTCTAGGAATCCCCTGATTTCAGATCCAAAATGTGACTACAGATTGACTAGCTAGGGACATTGTTACTTGCTTCATTCTATTTTCTAGGAAAGCAAGTAAGTCACTAACAATCAATGAACCCCTAAAAGGAAATATTACATATTCCATCTCCGCATGAACTCATCTTTATGAAGTGAATGAGTGGCTTCCTCACTTCCCTTTTACCAGTCAGAAGTCTGGAAGCCAAACAGAGGAAAGCAAAAAATCTACCCTAATTAGAAAAGCCTCCAAAACCAACCAAAAACCAAACCAACAAAATCAAATAAATTTGTTTCTTCCAAGCCAGATTCAATTACCGTATGTCTTCTCAGCCATTCATCCTCATCTAGCAACCACCCCTTCCTTGCCCGCCGATTCTAAAATTGGTTTAGGAATTAAGGTTCCCAGAAACAAGCAAACCGAGGAGGTTCCTCACCGCCTGCGGCTGGAGGGCAGCTCCGGGAAGGGCACTCCCGGGGCAGGGATCTGGACGGGACGGCGCCGTCCCTTGGGTGCCAGACCCTTCCAGCTTCACCCTTTTCCCACCGAGAGCAGGGCTGCTTTAGGGACCCGAGTCTTCAAAGCAAGGCAGAAACAAGGCTTTACTCACCTGTCAGCATCCAGTAGGAGGCAGCCATGCTTGGGCTTCTGCGAGCCGGGGGCCGGGAGCCCGGGCGGAGGGCAGCGGTGGCGGGAGCGGTCCTGCCGCCGGCGCGCCCGGCTGAGCTGCGCTGCCGGTGGAGCTCAGCGCTCTGCACCGCCCGTCCGCCTCGCAGCCGAGTTAGGCATTTCCTGTTTGTTATCCAGTCTTTACGTTGCTTCTTCGCGTTTAAGAAGAGTTTAGCTTCCTCCCACCGCACACAGTTTCCCCCCCACCCACCCCCTAAAGGTCTCTGAGTTTTGGAAACCTCCCCGTTGAATTAGCCCAGCGTTAGGATGTACAAATAAAGCCAAATCTCCCCCACTAAACAGTCTCGGAGAGCGCAGCAGACCTTAAAGGGACATCTCCCGGTTCATAATTAATAAGTGTCTGCCGCCGGCCAGCCCCTGTCCCAGTAGGGCAGGAGTGAGCTGGGTGTGCTACACAGCCAACTCTTTCGCCTTAAGAACAGAAGAAACACGTCGTTGAGGTAGGGGGGTGTGTTTGACTGCTGGAGTTTAATTTCTCTGACATCACCCCTTAAAAACGCACTCTTACGGCCGGTCATTTGCCCGCAAGAGGAAGCCAGCCACCCCCTCCCCATTCTCGGCGGCTTTGGAGACACAGTAACTCTTCAGATAGTGGGCGATTATCTCGAGTCTTTGCGTCCTCCTGTGCTTCGCTGCATAAATACCAGACAGCTGCCTTTGCCCTCTATCGAACGTTTGCATGGCATGCCTTCCCACTTTCCCTGCCCCCAAAACGACTTCACTAGTAAATAACTGAATAAATATCAAAGGTAATAATCAGCCAGATTCAGGCCCTTGAGCGGAGATTTTCAGGGTTTGTTGCACACTCAGGAAAGAAGTAATTTTGCAGGACTTTTGAGTTTACCAGATTGATGCTCAAGTGGAGTGGCACCCCTTCAGTGGTGTATGAGATCGCACACTGGACCTGGTGAAAAATCATTTTATTGTTTCTAAAACAAGGGAATCCATAGTCCTTCAAGAAAGAAAAAGAAAAACCAAAATACAAGGATTTGGAAATGTTGGTGCTTCTAGAAAAATCCTTTATAATTTCCTTGACTTGGAGCAAAGGATTTGGTGAGTAAGTGGAAGTTAGTGGAATTTTGGCAAGTTCCTTTGAGACTAATAAACTGCAGCTTTTAATAAGCACTATAATAGCTTATTCCATCTTCCAGCTTCTGTCTTAATTTCATGAGAACACTTAGGGTGCACCTTATAGATCTGTGGAAATTTTAGAAAACTGCACAATTTTAAAGCTGGTTTAAGAGCAAAGATACTCAGTGGGACTACTCAAAGTTGAGGAAATTAAGTACATGTGTAACTTCTGCTGAATGAGAATTTTAGCTTGGTTGGTGCCAGTTTAAAAGACAAGACACATTTTTTCCAGTCAAAGGTTTTATGCATAAAATTAAAGGAAATGAAAATGGCATCCAAACTAAAAGAAGACTGAGTTTATGGAAAAACTGTCATTTCATTTTTGCCAGTCAGTTGTGTTACTACTACTGTTATTCCAAAACAGAGTTCGTAACCCAGTGTACTGGAGCCAACAGCACACAGAGTTGATGTTGCGGTTTATTACAGAATTACAAGTCTGGGTGCTGGGTGGTAATCCACAGAAGTCAGCACCCTCTGGGTTATAAAACTGGGAGTTTTTTTTATACCCTTTTTTAGTCTATATTCCACCTACCAAATTCAGATGGACTTCTGTATTTTCTTAAAAAAAAATCTAAACCAAACAACCAGACCAAACAACCAAACTTTTTTATTCCCTGTGTCACTATACTTCAGCTAAATGAAGGAATTGAGCTTGCCTTCAAATCATAGTGAAGGATTATTTATTTATTTATTTATTCAGATTAAATGTATTACATCAGAGGAAGAAGCAGGGAAGCTAAGGACCTTCTCTTCGACTAAAATTATTTCAAGCCTATATGAAATTTATTAACATTTGGTAAATATGTGGAGACTGTATATTCTCATGTTGGAGAATAGCACTTTTTGAGAATGAAAATGATGAAGAATTATTCCTAATATTTACCAAATTATTCTTAATATTATGATTCATTAATTTGTTTTTGTGGTGGTGTCATATGTCTTGCATAGGCAATGTCAAAAGGAAAACATTAGAAAAGATTAATTGCTGGACTGAGCTAGCATTTCTTATTTATTTGAACACATTCAAGCAAGTAAAATACACTACAGACTTACAGACAACTATCTGTTTTGGAGCGTCAAACCAGAAAAAACCTCAAACCCTCCGTTTCACAATTCCTGTTGCTCTATGTACAGTAGTTCAAGCTATGTTAGTAACATGTTGCCAAATTCTCAGAGTTCAAAGCTTCATACATTAGTAGTAAAGAGCAAATCCATTTTAAGCAGGAATCTCTAGATGAAGCTAACTGAGGCCCAGAAGTAGATAAGATACTAGGTTATTTTAATGTGAGAAAAACAAGTATTATTAGTTTCAGTGGATTGTAATAGTATACAAAATCATTACCTGTAGTTATGGATAAAAGAAAAAGGTCAATTTAGTTAAAAGAATATGGTTGGCTTGCATAATTTATGTGTTTCTTAGATGTCACCAAATGTTGAGGAAGGATTTTTTCCTTAGTGCTATAAATTAAACATAATTGGTAACTTTGAACTGTGCCTCCTAACTCAGTTTCAGCAATTGTTGTTGTTTTTAGAATATGAGATCTAGAATAAGTACACCAGTAGTTCCATAGAATCTGATGAAGTATTTGTGATTAAAATTAAAGACTTTGACAAACTGGACTTTGAAAAAGTAGCAAAAATTAAAAATATCAGAAAGAAACAAATTTTCTCCCCTCTAGGAGGTGTTATTCCTGCAAAAAAACCAGAACCAGTGGAAATGCTTTTTGTCCCAAAGGTCGGGGCTGAAGAAAGAGGAACCAAAATTTTTCAAATAGTTTCAAAGTCAGTCAGTCTTACATAGTGTGACTGTAATTTACGTAGAACTCATTTTTTCATGGATTTTTTTATTCCTCTCTTAAAGAAGGTATGAGCAATTTTAATTTATTTTACTTGTTGGGAGAGAAAGATCTCTAATCTGTATCACAAGAGAGGAATGCATAATGCAAGACTGACTTCAAATAGCCAGAAGTGTGTCTAATTTTCTTCTATTAAAGGAATAGTATGACAGCACCGATATTGTAAGAGAGATGTTACATGCTTCTGCAGTGTTCACTGTTATTACACTTTGCTATGGACTGCATGGAAAATACTACAGAATGTGTTCATATAGATTCTAAGTGAATATTTATCATTGACATCACATATTATAATCTTGGATAGTTTACACTGCACTGTGGATTAGTGGTAATTTACATTTATGTTTTTTTCTTACACTTGCTTATCCTCAGTCTCCAGCATGTCTTTCACCTTGATGACTTTGTTGTTCATTTTCATAATCTCCATTTTTTCCTATCTGATTCTAGGACCCTACTAGAATTCACCACGCATAACTTGTGGGTCTGTAGTCTGATTTTTATTATGTCTGAAATACTTGAGGGCTTCTTCTTCAAGTACCAGAACTAAGACCTTGCAAGATTTGGCATGAAGTACTCTATGCATAAATCTTTTCGTGTTTTACAGCTCAGCTTTTAACTGATACTTGATATTCTTGGAGAATGCCCATGCTTCAGCTCCATCTGTATTAACCAGTGGTACATATGTGCCAAAAATCCTTTTTGCTGTACAATAGGATCTTTATAAAATTTTTGTTTTGCGGATTGTGTTAGTTTAAATAATGTTGGTAGGAAATGTTATGGAAAATACCCTTGTGTTCTGTGTTACATCTGTTCCCTACAATATGTTTTATTTCTTGTTGTTATTTTTTGGATTATGTATCAAATATCATAGTGTAACTGTGAATCAAATAATATACAAATTAATATAATCAAATTAATATACAAATTAATATATGTGTTCTTACTGAAATTTCTGATTTTCCTCCTTAACAGTTCTCCAGTGTCTCACATCATCAGTCATGCTGCTTTTCTTTATGCATTTTCTCTAGGTGCAAGTTTTTAAATATTCATTTTAAATTTGTAGAGATCAAAATTAGGTGTACCAGAAAAATACAGGAAGACCAGAAAGAGATGAGTTTGTACAGTATCATTTACTGCTATACACCTTCCACCAATCTCTTTAATTTTGGGGAGATTTCTGCTTGCTTATTTACTTACTTATGTACCTGTTTGTAAGTTATCTTTGAGCTCCATAATACACTGCCAAACTTTACCATGAATATTTAGTTCTTCAAACTATACACTACAGAACACAGTCTATTCCATGTGAATGAGGTACTGACTTCTCTGGCCTGTCAATTTTGTTTGTGTTGGAGCACTGTTTCTGCAGCACTGAAGTCACTGCAGCTATGGCATTGAGTCAGAGGGGAATGGAACTGGTATTTTCAAGTGTGGGGGGTTGAAAAACCGAAATTAATATTGTGTTATACAAAACCAAGAACCTAGAAATTGCAATGTGTTTATAGGATTTTGGCCTAAAGGTAGGTATAATAACTCAGTTATTAACATCAGTGCACTAATTCTACTGCAATATACAAAGAAGATTTACAATGAGGCCAGAATTTAGGTGTAGAGGGTTAATTATTTTCATTAATTTCTTGGGCTTTCTGCAGTTCTGCACACAAATTTCTTTTTCTCTTTATTACTGCTTCTTAAAAATTAAGTTTGTTTTGTTTTGTTTTTAACATGCGCTTGTGGTATGTTGTATAACCAATATTATTTATTGTTCAGATAGATTTCATTTATGAAGCTGTATAAAAGAATAAGTTACTGAGAGCATGCTGTGAAGGGAGGCTAATTGATGTCACTAATTTCTCAAAATAATTACATAGTCTGCAGAATCTTACATTGTATTGCATTGCACTGTATTCATTACCTTCACAGCTGGTCTGCATAATATAATTACTTATTACTGTTTGGTTACAGAAAAAAAGTAGCTATTATTATAATAACACTGTGAAAACTAATTATATTAATTTTTTCCTTTCCTAATAGATAGGAACATTGTCTCTCTCCTTTTTCCTTGATGCACACATTCTTCTTCCAAGTCTATTGTATTGCTTTTATTGCAAAAGCAATATTTAAATTTAGATCACTGCCCAAGCTTTCCTTTAATCTTCTTAATCATGAAGAAAAAAATCTTGTTTTTTTTTAAGGAACAAAAACGTGGTCATGATGACAGCCTATGTTTTATGGCCTGCATTAAAATAGCAAAATAAAACAACAAAAATCTATCAACCAACTAAAATGCCCCAAAAACCAACAAACAAAACAAATCCACAAAAAACTCATAAGAAAACTCAGCACAAACACACAAAACCCACGCTAAAATGAAACAAACAATTCACCCCAGAAAGAAAGCACACACACAACAAAGAAAAAGATCCCTGTAGTGCAGAAACTTCAGCTTTTTGCAAGGATTACCTCTTTATTTTTTAATGATATGATTTATGAGAAATTAGAAGTTTGCAACAATCTTTCTACAACAAGCAGCACATTGCTGCCTTTTTTTAGTGAAGTTGCAAACCAGGCTCCAGCTCGGGTTTGAACTCCTGAGGATTGCAGTAACTCTGTTTCAGGGGTGCTACAATAATTTTTACCTGCAGAGACTCATAATTCACAACCCATTGCTCCATCTACCTCTCTATATAAGTAATTTGTTTTGTGGGCTGGAAGTCTGGATCTTTCTGAATGTGGATCATATTGAAATAGTGGACAGCTGATAGAGAATGTAATATGCATAATTTTGTTGGAAGATTAAAAAAACACTTAGCTTCAAAGTCAGAATTATAAATTGCCCTTCTTCACATTGAAAGACTCTTTGAAAAGCATCTTCAGTTTCCCAGAATCATGTCAAAATCAGCAGCCTTTTGCCTAACTAGTTGCAGTGTTCTGTTGAAACTAGTAATCTGTACTGGAGAGCTAAGGTTTCTTCAGGCCAGAAGCAATCTGCTGAACTGGAACTGTGGAAACTGCTGCAATGAACTTTTTTCCTCGATGCGCACTATTTACTATGGGTTCTATTGTGGAATAGCATTTATTCAGATGCTAGTGATTCATTAATAGTGGAAGATTCAGAGTGACCTGAGAGTGGATTTGTACCCAGATAGGGGAAAAAAAAATAAAATTCATAAACATCTTATATCACAGCATCTAAAGAAAGAAATTTTCTTCATCTTCAAGATATTTTTCAGTGTAATAAGCATGAACAATTTAATGTGTTTCTGTGGTCTATCTAACTTTTATGTTTTCTCTCTAAAGAAATTGTGTTTCCTTCATCAGAGTTGTTTTATTGCAGTATATCAGTGTCCAAGTACCCAGTGACCACATTGGAATTATTAAAATAAACAACATATAAGCCAGAGGCAGAGCTAATTTTATTAATAGTCTGCTTATTGATGAAGCAGTGGATGTGAATGTTATGCCTGGATTAATTTGTATTCACTGCCTGTGGAAATCTTATTTCTACAATAGGACCTGGCTCAGAGGCAAGACCTTGGTTCAAGTCAGCACATTTTGCAGAGTCTTTAATGTTAGCTCAGCAATCCTAATAACTTCCTGTGGAGCAATTCAGGACAATATTTTTCCCAAATTCTGCAGCCAAACTAGCCTTTTTGACCTTTTCCAGAACCCATAGGTTGCACCTTCTCAATTAAGTCATTCTGGCACCATTATCAAATACCTGTCAAAATACCTATCAAATACCTGTGCACCTAACGTACGTTTAGCTGCCCGACATCTTGAACCCCTTTAGAAGTTGTCCAGGCTCTGCTGGAAGGTCTTGTGTCACCAGAAGAGAACTGAGTTTTGACTGCTTAAAGAACCAGATTTTTTGCTTTCAAGAGTACTCTTCGAGTGCTCTTTTTAAAATAAAATGAATGGTCATATCACTGACCATGTTTGTTCTCAGAACTATTTCATCTGATTTTAGAGTCTTTTCTGATAAGTCTTTTCTTATGAGCTTTTCTAAAAGTATCTTACTCAGCCAAGGAGGAATACATATCTCAGATATCAAAATGTAGTAATGTCTTCTAGTAATCTCTTTCTTCAGTACTCAGCTAAGTCATTATCACTGCTTTAAAGCTGCTAAAAAAATAGAATGTTTTCCTCAAAAATATTTTTGAGGGTTTTTTTTCTGAGATTTTGAAGTATTCTTCAGACGACTTTTGCTCAGGAATCATCTGAAGTTGGTATCTCACCAGCTGGTCCATTTGACATTTGTTGCCCATTCTATAAGCTGATTTGGGGACAGTAATCACAAACCTCCAGGAACAGCATTTTGTAGATTAGCAGCACATTATTGAATGTGTTTCCTAGGCCCCTGAATTGAGGGTCTGGCAGGGAGCTAATTATTTCAATCTCAGTTTCCATGTTTAAAACTACTTGGATGACATGAATGCTGGTGTTTGAGGCTGCTAGATACACTGTAACAATTAGGAAAACAAGGCCTGTAGTGGTGTGATGAAATATTCCTCTTGCTTTGGAGAGACATCTGTGAAATGTTATCAAAGAAGCTAAAAAGAAAGATTGGACAATGCTTCAGGAACCAAATATGAGAGATGACAGCATTGAGTTATAGAAACTGGATGTAAGTTTTGTGAAGGAGAACCAAACATTCATGGTGGCTGTGGCTGTGTGACATGAGTATCCTGACACAGCTTTAGAAGCGATTGTGATGGAAAAAGTGAAAAAATACCAACATCTTCACAAACTCATTCAGGAACTAACAAATGTGGTAGGCCTTGAATTTATGGGATTTCCCCTTGAAACATGGGGAAAGAGTTACCATAGGAATTATGAACTTTTGAGGACCTTGAGTCTCTGCAGATCAAGGCAAGGGAAGACAGCCTGAGCGTCCAGAAAGCTCCTTGCTTCTGTAGATGTTTTCCATATGTTTGCAAGTAAAGAATGTACTGTTGTATCACCTTAATTCAAAAAAATTGCCAGTGAATGCTGTGAATGCAGGGCAGCCAAAATCCAGCTAACACCAGGCCTGGATAATATGTGGGGAACCAATGGACTCATATCATGATGTGTCACATACCACCAATCTGACACAAAATTCTGTTGGTTGTAACAAGGGTGGATGGGCCATCTGTACTTAACCCAGAAAAGGAACATGTATCAATTATATGTGTTAGATAAATAGCTATTCCAATAACTCATGTAAAAACATTTGGAATTATTTTATAGCTAGTTTTATACTTGCATTTTTACTAGTTCTAATTGTGTGTTTGGGTCATGTAGCCAGCTGGTGGTATATAGAGCAGCATGAAGACCTTTCTAACTAGCAAGATAAAGAAAGGGGTACAGAAATAGGGAAGTTTAGACCACACTCATAAGTGTCTAATAGTCATAATATCTAATTTAAGATGAGCAGCAATCTTGGCTACAGCTCTGACAGCAAGATTTCCAGTAGTGATTACAATGCTGAATCAGAATTGAGCATTTCACATGGGAAATAGCAAGACTGGGGAGAAGTAAGATTTGAAAAGGCGCAGGATTTCTGCATTGCAAAACAGTCACCCAAGCTAACAGAGAAAGAAACTGTGAGACCAAATTTTTAACTGTTTTTAGTCATGTGTAGAATGCAAAACGAATTTATGCAGGAAATTATGTAGCAGTGTAGGTACACATTATGATTTTCTACAAAGCATGAGCATTCAAGACAGTGAAACGCAATTTACTATTTGAGATTTTGCACATGACATCAGTATGTGATATTTTGTAAACAAAGGAAATCTATGAATGTATGTCAAGAATCTCTGAACTTGATCTTTTGTTAGTTACTGTCTTTTCCGAAATTTGTCTGCACAGACACTTTGATTGACAGATTTGCAAGGGATTGTTTTGTGAATGAGATTGCTAGTAAATAAAAATAGAGTAATTAGAATACTGATGTAAGAAATATAATGATACAAGCATTGTGATGAATATCTTACAGAACTGACTTCTTATAATTTAATTTAACTCTTCTTGATAAATTATATTAGAATAATTGTTTTACATTGTTTTAGCATCATTTGGACTATTTTGGAGGTGCAAAGAAACTTATAAATTCAGATAATTACTCAGCTTTGTATTTTCTTTAATCAATTCACAACAAAAAATAATACCATTTTAAAATAGCCCAAGCTGTTAAATCAATCAGTTTGATTAAATACTTTGCATATAATGTTGTTCTTGGTCCTGACATTTTATATTAAAAAAGGTAAGTTTCTGTATGTGTTTCAAGATCTATTTTACTGACTTTCTCCAAATCTTTAGGCCTGCAAAATATAGAAGATGGCCTGCCAGAGCAAAGGAATTTCCTGTGCTATGGCCATAAATTTGTTTTAGAATGAACAGACATTAAGGTCAAGGGAATTATGATGGTTATTATGTTTGTTTAGTCCAACATACTGTAGCATGCAAAGTTCTCATTTAACTTCTCGAAGTTCTCTTTAGGTCAGATAAAAACATATACATTTATATAATATTCAAAATATACCATTCCACCAGTTTTAGAAACAAATTTAAATTCTGTTAATCTATCTAAGCTACCAATTATTGTTTTTTTTAACAGTATTTAGAATCTTCAGATGGGTGTTCAAGTCAGTAAGGTTGAGGGAGAAGTTAAAAAAAACAAAGAAAAGGAATGGCATTAGAACTGATACCCTTTTATGGTAAATCAAAGATTTTCCTTACTTTGGACAGTGGCAATAACTTTTGTGTAAGCAGACAGTAGCTAACCTTAACTTAGGTCTGTTTTTCAACTCTTTAAAGGATTTCATTAGACAAGCATCAGCTACTTTATGAGAGAGAATATGTGCTTAAAAGTATAAAAAACCATAGTATGTCATTAATGAAATGCAGATTCATGCATGAAAATATTACAACCAGACCTTAAACTAGTTCAGCATGATTCATGCTATTAAAAACTGAGTCCAGTCATGGATGTATTTTGACTAAGTTTAGGAGATGTGATGCAAAACCAGATTTTATATATATTTATTTATATTTACATTTATAGTTGTACTTATATTTATAGTCATGTTTATATTTATATTTATATTTATGTTTATATTCACACACACAAATAGAATGCCAACATTATATTTTGGTTTAAAAGTGAAAATTGATTTGATTTGAGTAGATCTTGGGAATTTCAAGGGGGAAAGTGAGAGGGGTTTAGAAGATAAGTTTTACAATCTCTTCCAAAGATGAGGAATGTTGTGAATAAAAGGAGAAAGGAGTGAGTGTAACCTTGCATAGCAGGAGGTAAAGTATTAAGCTATAAGTCTGTCTGTTAAGCTATAAGTCTGTCTATTATGAACTCAAACTAGTTTCCTGTTAACAAACTGTTTTCTACTCTCCAGTATATTAAAAAAAACCCCAAAAACAAAAGAAAACAAAACCACCTACTATATCTATAATCATTAACTTAAGCTCTGTTACTGTTTGTCAGAATTCCACATGTAAATGAGTCCTATTAAAGCAGTTGAGGCCATAGTGTAGCAGACATACATAGGACAGTATATAATTTTTACATATTTTCCTGTCATGACCACACAAAATGGGTTCCTAAAAATTGGAATCTGAGCCTTTACATAGTCATAGTAACCAACAGAAAGGATTCTTCTCAATACCTGTGAATTAGAATTCTATTTATTTATTGGTTTATAGGTTTGTTTGCATGATGAATTTTTCTTGGGAAGGACAGTTAAAATTTCAAGCAGAAAACTGACCATCTTTTCTGAATAAGGGAAAGCCATAGTATACACTTAACATTGAAAGATGCTACTTGTAATTCACAAGGAACTGAGTACTGGCTGTCTTTACCTTCAGCTGTACTAAGTTTGGGTAGTAAAATTTATTGAAATAATTAGTGATATCTTTACCTGAGTTGGTTAGTATGGGCTTTTCTAATAACCAGTGAAGAGAATCAGGCTTTTCCAGTGTCTTAAAGACATCATATCGTAAGAGGTCTGAAAAAGTATAGATAACTCATGACCTGAAGTAGTCCTTTCTTCTCTATTGTCTATAAGGCATTCTGGTGGATAGCTGAGAGGTAGAAGTCTAAACTGTAGATGTATAAATGTAAGGGTTGAATCCATACTGGAAATGAAATCCGTAATTGGGAAAAACCCATGACTCATCTTTTCATAGCTTCATCAGGGACAAAATGTCAACACATGTTCTGGAGGGAATGTACACATTATATAGGAGGTAATTAGGATTGCAAAGACTGATTTTCCAATTTTCCACCTGTATGATTGATAATATCCGTTACTGGTAATTACGGATCCATTGGTAGGGAGGACTTCTTATATTGCATCGTGGCCCATAGAAAAATAAAAAATGGAGATTCCCTTGTTCAGAGAATCATGAAGAGAGAAAACTGCTTCTGACCTGATACATTCAAAGACTGTCACTGGGCATTTTCAGGGAGATAATTGTGCTCAATGTGTCTCTATAGAAGTCACCAATCTCCTCTGCATCTGTTGACAAAGGAAGGTTTATTGGCATAGTTAGGAAGGGAGAAAAACCTTCACTTTCTCTTAGGCAAACTAAAAAACCCACTGTTTTCTCATATATTTGTGATGACTGATAGTATCAGAGTTCATTGTTTGGATTACATGGGTATTGCTCAAACATTATTTTTAAGTGAGATCTCCTGTCACAGAAAGAGAAGAAGGAAAAGAATGAATAATGAAGAGGAATAAAGGATGTCATGATATGGAAAAGGTGCTGGAAATCCACTAAATAGATTTTCCTTTCAAATTTTCTTACATGCTTATTTGTCTATATTGATAGGCTGGAACACATGACACATGGAGAATTCACAGTCAAGTGTTGACTCTTTTGCTATATTCCTTAAAGGAAGTATTTTTCTATTTTCTTCTTTTGTCTTTGTAAGGGCCTTGCTAAAATGCAAGAGAAAAATTTTGAGTAACTGTGGTGACCCCATTTGGTCAAGGAAATAGTGTTTTCAAAAGATAACAAACATATTCCCTATTCAGCTTCTAATTTGCTGATTTAAATCACCCTTCTGGAGTTGAAGATTATGCAATTATGCTGTCACCTTATCAGTTCTATCACATATGTGCCATTTTCCCAAGTAATCTTTGAACCTAGCAGTCAGTTTCAGATGATTCCATTTGAGGGAGAAGCAGAGGGCTGGGTATGGTCTCACAAGTCTCGGGAAGAGTGGTCAAATTGTGTTAAATTAGATACTCATCTTTTCCACCAGTTCCCTTGTGGGATGATCTTAGAGTCTCAACGAAGCAGCATACATAATACAAGACAGATAATTATCATGGTTAGAAGTTCAGCATAGCAACAGAATTGTTGTCATGGCATGGGGGGAAGGTTTTTGATAAAAGATGTGGGTGAAAGAAGAAAAGTCATAGTAGGTGAGGAGCTGTCTTTGTTCTCAGAAAAATAGCCATTTTCCCCTTTCCTTTCCTTTCCTTTCCTTTCCTTTCCTTTCCTTTCCTTTCCTTTCCTTTCCTTTCCTTTCCTTTCCTTTCCTTTCCTTTCCTTTCCTTTCCTTTCCTTTCCTTTCCTTTCCTTTCCTTTCCTTTCCTTTCCTTTCCTTTCCTTTCCTTTCCTTTCCTTCCCTTCCCTTCCCTTCCCTTCCCTTCCCTTCCCTTCCCTTCCCTTCCCTTCCCTTCCCTTCCCTTCCCTTCCCTTCCCTTCCCTTCCCTTCCCTTCCCTTCCCTTCCCTTCCCTTCCCTTCCCTTCCCTTCCCTTCCCTTCCCTTCCCTTCCCTTCCCTTCCCTTCCCTTCCCTTCCCTTCCCTTCCCTTCCCTTCCCTTCCCTTCCCTTCCCTTCCCTTCCCTTCCCTTCCCTTCCCTTCCCTTCCCTTCCCTTCCCTTCCCTTCCCTTCCCTTCCCTTCCCTTCCCTTCCCTTCCCTTCCCTTCCCTTCCCTTCCCTTCCCTTCCCTTCCCTTCCCTTCCCTTCCCTCCCCTCCCCTCCCCTCCCCTCCCCTCCCCTCCCCTCCCCTCCCCTCCCCTCCCCTCCCCTCCCCTCCCCTCCCCTCCGCATCAGTTTAAGGTTACCAAACAATTTGGTAGATTAATGAAAAAATAGTAATGTAACTTTCTAGCCACTGTTGTGGAAAACAATTATAAATACTACAATTTTCAAAGAGATACATGTCCATTTAGACATACCATATTGAAAAAAAATCAGAAACTTAGAATACTTGATTATATCAAAAAAGATTTTTAAGACATAATTTTAAAATTACAGTCATTAATTGATGAATAATACTTGATTTTGTCTCTGTTGATTTTTTTTCACCTTGAGATAGGGAGTGAAATGCTGTCACTCAAGTAACACAAGAGAGTATCTATGATAACTTGAACAGTATGATTATGGTATGATTTTTTTTTAAAGTAGATGAGCGATTTAAATTCACAATACTTTTACTATTGAAATACAACACTTATAATTAGGGTTATAAGCCTAATATGTATTTTCAATGACTCAAATACATAGTTACATATGCTAAGAAGAATTCCATTTTATTTCTATACAATATGTAGTATTGTGTACTATTTGCTTATAAGAATAAGCTGGTGAAGTAGTTTTTAAAGCTAGTTTTTATATGCAGCTTAGCAGATTCCTTTTCCAGCAACTTGCCTGAAACCACACAGTTTTTCTCCAATGTCTTTCCACAGCATGATGTTGTGAGTTATATTGTGATACAGGACGTCCAGAAATGCAGAATAGCCAGCACAATAGCAAGAAGGCAAGATGTTATTTATATTTTTTATCACCAGTTTATTGGGTCATTTCTGCTCTATTTCCTGTTACAGAGGTCAGTGTAAAAGCAGATGCTATAATAATTAATGGATTGTATTTTCCCATCTATGAAAAGCCATGGAAATTTTCATACCAGCTTAACTTTTATCTAGAACAGAAATACTTGAGGGAAAACCATATACCATATTTTGCTGTAGGAATTAAAAATATTGTGAGATGTATATTCTCAACAGAACAGTGTTTAGTATGAGGTGGAAAGGCTTTAAACGCTTTACAACAAAGCAAATTCCTTGTAAACATAGTTTTCAGGAAATTTCGTATGCAAGCTATCCACGCCTTTTCCTGACAATGCATTGTATGATATCTCTGAAACCACAGTTCTTTATCCCAGGTCTAACACTCACAAGGATTATAGTTATCTTAGACAAATGGAGGGTCAAGGTTTAGTCTTTTTTGTTTAAATAAAAATGACTGAGGATTATTACTTAAAAGATGGTTGGATTTAAAACAATGTGTAGAAGTCAGCTCAAAGTGTAGGAGTTGGCTTAGAGCGTGCCTTGAAGTGTGATGGAATTTGCTTTCTCAAACAGACCACTGAGCACTCACATTTGCATCTCATGCTCCGTATATACTGAACTGTGCACATTTTTTGAATTTCTTGGAATATAAAAATGATTTTCCTGAACTAAGTTAATAGAATACCTCCTGTAAGAGATAAAATCAGTTCAATGAAATTTCCCTGGCTTTGTTTTTTATTGTGACAGATAATTTTTTTCTTATTTCCCCATACGACAAAACATATTAAGGTTTTTAAAGCCCTTGATCTATTAAATAGTTTAGGTAATTCCTTACCTTTTAAGAAACAATAGGTCTAAAATGTGCATTATTTGATTGCTATAAAATACCATTGAGATTAATTTTTAACTGACATCATAAAATTATCTGACAACAGGTTTCTGATATGCATTGCATAGTAGACACAGAATTTTTAATCTTCATTTCTCTCACATTTCTATACAGTCCAGACCCCCAAATTCAGTAGTGGAGAGGATTCCTTAATAAGTCATGAAATTGCATTTTTTGCTAAAATAAGTCTTCTGTATTTAAATGTGTCTCTCTAATCTAAGCCATTTGTCAAGCCTCATTGGACAGGCAGTGAAATGAAGCTCGCCCATAGCTATATCCAATCTATTTTTCTTAGATCACCTACAGCAGCTCTCTTGCACCTTCTTTTTTTTCCAGCAAGGGGGAAGCCCAATGCGACTTAAAGCTATGAGTACAACACTTAAATGGTTAAAAGTAGGAGCAGTGAAGTTTACCTTCTGTTATCTTTCTATGTTTATGAACTATGTGGAAGTATTACCATTGTTATTGTTAAGAAGATATCATTTAGTATCAGCTAGATCATAATTTGATATAGACGGGCATTTTTCTTTATTGCTTATTTCCTTCATCTCTAGTTCCACAGATTTTGAGCACCTTTTTTTCCCTCATCAAATCTTTTTTAGTATCAAAATTTACCAAAGCTTTATTGGAATTTTTTCAATGGTTTGGGTGTGTTTCTTTTTGTTCAAGTTAATTAACTTGGAAGTGAAAGTAGCTAAACAATACCAGACCTTGAATAAACCAACATTATTTTAACACAATGTGAGTGAAATTCTGATCCAAAATAAACAATGTGGCAAGTTCTTGAAATGCTACAACATATTCTGTTAACCATTAAAAAAAGCTCTGTATGATTAACTCCATATTTGCACTCAGGATAAAAATAATTTGCATCTTTCCCCAGGTGCTTCATCTCTCAGAGACAGAAAAACACATTTCAATCTTTGTCCTCCAGTAGGAGACCTGCAATGATTTATTAAATAAAAACCGGTCTCACCTGATGTTATTTTTCTAGCTGGGCAAATATATGGAAGATGAAATGAGATAAAAAGTTTACCTACTGAGGTTTTGCCTGGAACTATTATTTAATCTGTGGGTAGTTAGAATCTGGGCTGTCCTAGAATGATGTGCTATAGGACAGCTTGAGAAGTTTTCAAGCTTAGCAGGAAATCTGAAATAAAATTGCAGGAATTTTTTCATTCAAGATGAAGAATTTGCAATATTGGCTTTTCTGTTTCAATGCTTGCATAGATCTGAAGAATATTTTCTGACATTGATTTAGTGAAACACTACATTCTTTAATCCTCAGGTTTGTTTGTCCTCAAACTGGGTCAATGTTTTATGTTATATCAGGGGCATGGTTTAAGTGGTGCACTTGACAGTGCTAGGTTAATGGTTACACTCAATGACCTAAGAAATGTTTTTCAACTGAAATGATTCTGTGATTCTATGATTCTATGTATATCTGCCAAACATGGGCTTGACTGCATCCAGCTTTTGACATCTGAGAATGTGGTGAAAGCTGTTTTTAAGGTTTCCTTTATTGCTAAAACAGAGAGAGTTTCTTTAGGAACTGATTCTTCCCACCTTACAGCAGTAGTTAGGAGAACCTACATTGTCAAGTAGTTGTCTCTTGGAAGTGAATGCAGGAGCTAAAATAGTGGATTTTAGAAGTCACCTGGCATATAAATGGCTGCACATGGTAAGATTACTTGTACCTGAAAGTTTGAGGTGCTAATAACTTCACAGAGACAATCTTCCTCTTGCCTTCAGAAACAAGTCTGTTTCACATGTTAATGGTGTCCCCAGATTAATTTAGTCCCTTTAGAGGAATTGTACTCAGAGCTGCTGGACTCTTATTGGAGACAGCCATGTCCTTTCTGTTCCTTGAAAACTGTCAATAGCTTTGGTATACAATATAATTTTTAGATTGGTAAATCCTTTCTTATATGTCTATAGAGAACTTAATGGTAAAAATCTCCTGTTCATGTGTGTATTACATCACTCTGGCTGGAGTACAGTGATCATTGGCAGGTCATGCATTGTTAGAGTCTCTGAAAAATCGCTAGTAATTTTTGTGAATATTCAAAGAGAAAATGTACATTTCATAGATGAAATACCCATCTGTGAGGACTCTCACCCAACAGGGCAGAGAAGTATTCTCCCTGAAGACTGGTTTCAGGGAAACCTCTGTCTCCTTCTTAATATGAGTAGGGATTCATAACTGGTGTCATAGACAGTACTTCTTTCAGAAAATCATTTTTGCTTTCACTGTGAAAACCAAGTGTGGTCTGCACCCAGCTTCAGAAGCTGTGTCAGTTTCTGTTGTAATACTGCTGCAAATTCATGCTTTAGGTTTTATTGCCATAACTTGCATTGGCTGCTACAGTTTTAGACTTCTCTAAAAATCAAATGTATCTGTTACAACTTGGCTGATAATTCCTAAATCAACCTGACAATTTCCTCTGGTACTTGATAGAAAATTCTAGTGGTTTTTAGCACAACTAAAATGCAAAATTATAGGGATTTTTCTACCTTTTCAATTCCCTTTTTTTGTGTGCATTTTTTAATTTTTGACTGAAAAAAAACCTAAACCCATACAACTCCCCAAACGTATCAAGAATTAGTCCTGTTATTTTTGTCAATTGCTAGAACTTCAAACATTAAACCATGGAACCACCAGCCTTCACTCCTCCTGTTAAGTCACAGCCCTAGAAACATGGGTTTGCTAATAAGAGATTTTGTTTCAGCCCTAAATGGACTTTTATTCTAGAGAATTGTAATGGTAATTCAATATTGTCTTTTGACATAGCTGAAAATACTGACATTCTTAAAAAAACAATATAGTTTGAAATAGCTTATGAACTTTAAAAGCAACAAGACAATTTTAGCTGATTGCTGACTGCAGCATGGGAATTGCTGAGTCAAGTAATGACCTCTAGTTTCCTTTTACAAGAAAGTTCATTAGAGATGAAACTAATTCTGCAATGTTACTGTGGAAAAGCCATTTGACCTTCAAGCTTGCAACAGAAATATACTTCCTTGTCTTTTCTGTTGTGTAATTAATAAATATTTGTTTTCACAGCATTTATATTTGGAAGAATTATTTCTTGCTTATGCAAGTAGTCTTTTCAGACCAGTTGAATTTACTCACTAAAATAAATACTATTTTAGTAATCAAATACTGCATGACTGAGCTCCAAATATCAAATGTTTTTCTTAGTTTGGATCTATATATGATATAAATAAATTATTACTTTATGATAATTGAAACGACCCAACATTTTAAAGTTTCCAGATTTTAAACCAGATTTTCTCAGATTTCGGCACTGATTTTTGTGTTTGCTACAAAGAATTTTATATGTCATTGTTTTCATTCAAAAGAAACAAAACAATTTACAATGTGACTTGCTTCCTATTAATTTCAATCCAAAAGATTATATCCCTACTTAAGGCAGAGAGTAAAATTATAGGTGATGGGATATGTCTTAAATATTTTTTTTAGGTGGCTTTAAAGATTATGAAATTCTCTCATGATCAGTGAAAATTAAATTTTTGTGGTGGCTAGGCATAAGCACAAAATTAATTTTGCTGTCTCTAAATTCCATTTTGGAGCTTATGAAGGATGACAGAGCAAAGTTGTAGGCCAGTACTCTAATAAATCTCTTTTTAGGGTGTCACACTTTCACATATGGCTTAGATTAATTTCTTGTTTCATGGTTTGAGTATATATGAATTTTCCTTGCTCCAGGATAATTTTTGTGATCTGTTACCACAAAGCACTGCTTCTGTTCCAAGTACTTTTCCCTACATCTTCACTAGGGCATGCATGTGGAATAGCCATTCATTCATTTAATTCTGGCTGTTCTCTGTCCCACTAACTAACAGCTGTTAACATGTAAGGTCCCAAAAACCTTGCTTAAAAGGGCTCATGGTTCTTCATGTAGTCCCATGAGTTAGACACACGGGAGAAACACCAACAAGATATCCTGAAGAGGTCAAACAACAACAACAAAAATATACTGGCAACTTTAGAGAATCAAAGAACTATGGCAAAAGATTTAGAGCAAAGAGAAAGACAGATGAGATATAGAAAAGAAAAAAAAAACTTCCATTCCTGGTTCCAGCAGTGTTCAGCTGACAGAAATTCCAAGAGGAAGTAGGGTCAAGACACATGCTTGCCTTGTGTTTCATGTTAAATACCCTTTGGTTTTCCTAGGTCCTTTCCCGAGGTGGGATTTCTGGTCTGGTGGCCACTTAGGAGCTGGATGAGAGGTTTCAGAAGTGGCCTATGGAGTATTGTCTTCAAGTGTGCCAGTGGCTGGTGGGGCTGGATATACTCCCGGGCTGGGGTGGGGTGTTTGGAGCAGTTCACTACCTTACCAGAGCAAGGCCTGACCTGCCCCTGCCTGCACACCTGAAATATCTCAAGCCAGCAACTCTTCCAGTCTCACACTGGAACACTTGGATTCAATGATGCTGGCAAAAACGATTGCTGCTTATTTGGAGCTGAAGTCTGACACTACAAAATCATAAGCTGCATTTCCCAAGGGTTTTAAGTCTGACACTGCAAAATCATAAGTTGCATTTCCCATCCCAGCTGGAGACTATAGATATATTTCAATACAGACATAAATCTCTAGACGGAAAATTATTTTTATGAACATGTGACATTTTGTGGTCTGAGTGAAAAAATGTCTTTTGGAGTTATTAGTTATCCAATTCATTTCAGGCCTTATGCTGAGAGGAAAATTGAGGGCTACAATAAACAGTCAGAAGTCAAAAGAGAGCCCATCTGCTGCAACAGGCAGCTGCATCTGTGAGTGGAGTACACCAGTGCTTGTGGGAGGGAGATTGTTGGATGATCTCTGAGATCAGTGTTCCTCTCCTGGAAGTACTGAGGAAAACTAGAATAAAAAGTATCTCTAGTAGATGAGTCAAAAGGAATGAAAACCAGGGAAGAGGCATGAGATGAATTCCTGGGAGCCAGGACTCTTAAAACAGATATCAGATGTCTAGAACACAATCTCTAACAGCATATTCTCCTCTCTCTCTCTTTTTTTTTTTTTTTTTTGTCTTTATGGGTTGGTTTGTCTTCATGGTAGATTTTTTGTTTGTTTGTTTTTAATTTTGTTTTTATTTTTATTTATTTTTATTATTTAAATTGTGTGTGTACTTTTAGCCTTGGAAAAGATTGGAAGCTGAACTTTGTCAGTCATTGTTTGCATTATGCTTCCTGGAACCCCCTAGCCACCTCTGCTATAATGTCAAGGTCACAGAATAGCAAGCTGAAAGGAGCAAGTGGAACCAGAAATGATTTTGGATGACAAAAGGCAGAATTTCTCTGTCAGGGAAGCACCATCAGCCATAGTTGTCCTGAATTGAAAACTATCCAAATAGCAGAGGTTATTTTTTAACTGTGAATCTCACTGTTAATTATTTGACCCTCAAATTAGCTTGTAATGAAGCTTGGGATGAATATGGGTTGCCAGATCCTGAGTGATAAATCAGCTTTTGAATGCCCATTGATATCTTGGTTTCATGCCACTCCAAGTAGAGAGTGTTTAGGGATGCATCTCCTCTACCTCAGTTTTTCCTACTCTGGTGGTCTCAGCACTTTTGTAGCCTTTGCTCTTCTGATTGCTTAAGATTAGAATTGATAGCTAATGGCAGAAAAATAGCATACTAACATACACAGGATCTTGAGATCTATCTTGAGATCTTGAGGATCTTGAGAGCTATCAAGACTAATTACTTTCTTTCCAGAGACTTTATGTACAGATGCTCCCAAAATATGACTTCTCCTTCTGTCAGCCTAAAACCTGAAAGAACCAAGGAGTGCCAGAGCCTGTCATGTGGAGAACCCTTTGTCAGACATATGGAAAGGAGGGGGAGCTTGTGGACATGGAGGGAGACTGGGCCTTCCACAGTAACAGACTGCTCCAAATCCACTAAGACCCTGCCAGGTACAATACTTAAGCAAGGCAATACTACTCCTGATGCAGGTGCACTGACAAGGTAGAGAGTGAGGAAAAAGAAAATGGAAGTGGAATTTTCATTTGGGATGTCTTCAATCCTGAACTTCCAGCTCCACTTCTTGCTGTAGGCACTGCCAATAGAGTACTAGGAGAAATGGCAACTCCTCCAAGGATCAGAACTGATTGCTTTTGCTATCTGTTAAATTCTGACTAAATTTGATTGATATGTATTGGTATGTGATCTAGTAAGGGACAGAACTGATACAACAATTCCCTGAGTGTTTCCTGAACCAATAGTCACTGTGAGCTGACTGGGAGAAATGTAGCACAAATTTCCCATTTGCATTTAAAAATTGGTTGCTGGAAGAAGAACAGAGAAAGTAAGCTTGCTGGAGTTCTCTGTATGCAATAACCTTGTAGCGCAGGATTCTGATTTTCTATTTATATTTGCCTCTGTAGTTTGTGGAGTAACTTGAAATAAGGAAGCAATCTCTGTTTTTGCAACCTTCTCATAACATTGTTAAACTTTTCAGTCCTTGATACATAGCTCTACATATTGCTGATAAAAACCAGAGGGCAGTTTTAATGAGAAGAAATCATAAATCTAGGATTTAGCTACCAAGAAAACAGATCAGAAGCTAGAGGACAGCCAGGCTGTTTCTAGTTTAGCTAGATTTAAAAGAAAATAAAACCACAAAGCACTCTGTCCTTTGCCAGACCTCTTTGTCATGAAAATACCATTCTGAATAAAGGAGAATTTTGAATAAAGGAGACAGTGTTTTAACTCCCATGAGAAATTGTGCAGGTACCAAGCCTGAGGACAGACATTGTGACAATAATTTTTGTGCCAAGTTCCATTCCTTTGGATTGAGTCTGTTGCAAAATTTTTGCTGCATTTCTGGGTATGGGTGTTATGTGCCCTCTCTTTGTCTCTCCCCCAGCTCAGAGATGAATAGTGGTTCCATCCTTTTCCTTTAACTTAAAGTAACCTGTTATAGGTCAAGAACTCTGTCAGGAGTTTCTAATTGATGTTATGACGGAAATATTACAAAGTGCTTCAATGTCCAAATCTACTATGAACTGACAAGACTGTTATTTGTGCCTACAAATATGAATCATAAAGCTATATAATCAGAAAAAGATGGGAATGTTATATGATGTAACAGTGCAGAAGTTCCTCCACTGACAGATGGAGACTTAAGGAATAACAGACTGGGGAGTGTGTGGGGTGTGGGAGGAGTCAGGAGAGAGGCAGAGAGAAAGACAGGGAAAGAGAGGAGAGACACAGCATTTTGGGGAGATGAAATGGGCCACCACAAACCACTCCTCTGGGATTTTTTATGCTTACTTCCCCTCCCCACACACCCCCACCAGTATTTCTTTTTAGTATGGTAGAGAAAAAACGCAGAGAAATGGGTTACCATGAGCGTTTTTTAAAATGTAAATACAAATTAATGGGAAATTAAATTTGTTTTAGAAGCCTAAATGTAGCATGCTATATAGCTACCTTATGGACCTGTTTATTAAATTCTTAGTGCAAACTGCTGGTATTGTGGACTGTATGAAAAAGGGTATGTTCCAGGAGGAGGCAGTCACTGAGGGGGGTGGAGTACTCTTGTCCCCATTCTGTGAAGGCAGACGTGCGAATCTGCTGGGAGAAACAGCAATACTTTCTTTCTGGGCCCTAGGAATCTTCACAGCCCATATGCCCTGTAAACCACAAAAACCCCAACCAAATAAACAAGACCAACCAATCAGAAAATGCCCAGGATGAGGAGTGCACAGGATTCAACAGCAGTGTTTTCATCTGTCAGAAGGACAACATCTTTTAACCTGAGCAGGAACATATTTGCTAATAAAAGTAATGACAGGTCATGTGGGCTGGATTGCAAGACTTAGTAGTGAATGCTGGTCAGCTGTTTTTTGGTTTTACTTTTTAAAATGGTAGTAGAATTTATTTTTAGCTGTTTCAAAAAATAGGTATAGTACTTGAAGTACAATAACACATAATGGGATTTCAAATATAGATGCCAATGAAGCTGAGAATTAGGGGACAGCAATCCACTAAATAAATTGAGGAGAATTACTGTTATCATTCGTATTAGAATGCAAGTACTGTCTTTAATAAGTTGAAATTTTTTGTCACTTCTGGGTGGTCTCAGGCCAGTTTCTTAGACAACTTTAATAATCAGTGATGTTGTTGGGAACTATATTGATTGATGAATTCCATGGATTTGTTTCTTTGAAGCTCTGCTATGAAAATCTGAATACCTCTCCAGTTAAATCAACAGAGTAACAAAACTTTTTTTTCATTATTTCTTCTTCACTCTCTGCTGACAGTGAATTCTGAGAAAAATAACAAAATATAGCAGGCCTGAAACCAATGTTGTTAGCATCTAGGGAATCTGTTCCATTCCTTTCCCATTGGCAAAACCTGTCTATTGGATCAAGCTTGTAACTTAGAGGAATATAATGTAACTGTGAACGCCTGCTGAGTTGTACTAACTCTTGTTTTGGTTGCTAGCGGGAGGTTGGCCTTTATAAACAAAGATATTTTTCATTACTTCATTGCCTTCATTTTTGCATACGGATTCATTTTCCTTCAGCCTCAGTTATAAAATCTAGGAGCTTCTATGCTCACTTGCCAGATGATGTTCACTTCCGTTATGAACAACAAATACATTAGGAAAACAAATTTGGAAATGTCTTAAACACCAACATTAGTTTTCTGCATTATTGCTCATGCTTATGTATTACCTAATTTCTTTAACTCAAGGAATAGCTAGAGACAGGCTTAGGCACAGGAGAGTGATGCTGAACACTGAGTGATGTGTGTAGTGTTCTCTGACACCCCTAACAAAGCCCACTTCTTTCTGAAATTCTAATGCAATCATTTCTGTTCTTCCCCATTCTCCTAGGAAGACATTCTGATATTGTGTTTTCTCTTATCCCCATCCTGAGCCCTCAGAGGGTCCCTCAAGCTTTCCCAGCTCTTTTCTTTACCTTAACTTCCACTGAACTGTTCCAACCTGCTAAAACTCTCACCAACATTTCCCAGACCCCCACTCACCTCCAGGACTTCCTGGACAGCTCTCAGATACTTTTACAAAAATACTGTGCTGCTGAGCAGGAGAGTAGTTCTGTTCAGGTATCAAAGTTTAAAGAGTAATTTAATTTACTGGAATGTATAAACTTGGATCAAATAACAGTTTGAAGATGGGAGGAAATGCTAATATTTTTACAAGTGCTTCCTGGCTTTTATTAATTGGAAAGCATAAGACAAGGGAATTCTACTTGAATTTACAATAGCCATTGCCATACCAAAAAACTAGAAAATAGAATTTGTTTTAGTGTTCAATAGAACATATATATATATTTGTCTGCATCAGAAGAGACTCCTACTTACAAACTTGTAGCCAGAATCACTCTGAGGAACAGAAGTCAATACCCAGCTAATTTTCAAATGGTCTTGTGATGTGATAAGACCAATTATTTTCACTGTGCTGAGGCCTCACAATGCTAAACAAGAGAAACATATAAAGTATTTCTCTGGTATATTGTACATTTGTTTTATGCAATGATCTGTCCACACTTTCATGTTCTTGGTAACTCTTTAAACCTGTATTAAAGTAACTGGTAATTTGTGGGATTTTTAGACATTTTTCTCAGTGCACCCATATGAAAATTTGTCCCATTCAGGAACGAGTTAAATTGTAACATAAAAATGGAGACCTATATTCTAAACAGCAAAGCCCCATTATTACTTTTCATTTGAATTCCTCTGCAAATTACATCAGAAAAGAGAGTTCAGAAGAATGCCTACTTTTAAAGTGGCTTTCTTCCATGATTTACATAAGAGAAGCTGTAGTTACAATATTTTTTCCTTACTCTATACCTGTTGTAAGAAAATTTCTGAGTTGTAGACTTTAAACCCAAACCAAACAAAGAGGCAGAATGGCACTTCAATAGCACTATATTACCCTGGATTGACAGTGAAGGCACTGATGTGTCTACATAAAACTGCAGTTGAGTGTGTCTCAGAAAGTATGTGTTTTTTACTCAATATTCTGCCCTTTTTTTTATAACCCTGCAGTACACCAGGTGTAGCCACATCTTGCAGGAAAGTCCTTGGATATGAATTTGAGTTTCGTTTCTGGGGAATGCAAAGATACTACCAGTATGAAACTACTCAAAGGAATAGTATGATGTACTCATCTTTTGCGTTTTAATATCTTTATATTCATAAGGATTTCCTCAGTGTCTGTGAGGGGACAGTCTTGGCTTTTGAAGAAAATATAGCTTAGATAACTCCCTCCTAAACCTATTGTTATACACCAAGCTGCTGATGCAAACCATGGGCAGCAGCAGACTTTTCTGTGGAAAAGTCCAGGAGTCAAATTATTGTAAGATTTTCAGATACTGTTTTTAACCATTGGTAAGATTTTATTTGATCTTAATTTGTGCTTTGTTCACAGAAAGAATATGTTCAGGAATTCTGTTAATCATTCCATGAAAGTGTCAACACAGGAGATGAGAGACAGGACGCAAATATCTATTGGTCTTTGAATCAACTTTGCTTGATTGACTAGTTACTTGCAGCTTTGAATATGGACTAGAATAAAGAACACCTGGAATAGGAGTGCTTTGAGTAACCATGTGACACATCTAGGTTTCATACTGATATGCATGGTATATTTAAAAGACTTAATATAATGGAAGTATTATTACTGACTCTACAATACTCAAATTGACATCAATTTCAGTGGGGATCTTTAACAAAAAATGACTCTTGCTACTTCAGTGCCCCTGTTAGACCATTGCTATTACTCTATTGATTTTTATATTTTTTTCTTTGTTTTAGTTTTGGATTTTTGGGTTTTTTTGTTCTTTTTTAAAGGAAGCTTATCTCTTTTACTCTGCACAGGAACTCTATTTTGTAAGAAAAAAAATACTCTAAAGCAATTATTTTTGAAGTGTTAGAAGGGGCCCTGATTTTTCATGTCATGCATAATTTTGTTTGTTTTTATACAGATCCACAGGAACTATTACAATTTTTATTCTCAGTGTTTCAGTAAGCCAGAAAAATGAATGTGGGAACCATCACACTAAATCAGACCAGTGCTCCACTGAGTCCATGTCACTGTCCAATCTCTAATTAAAACCAACTGGTTCAAACTGGGACACATAAAACTACAGAAGATTGTGTTTAATGTCCACATCTTCTTGACTATTAGTCTCTGATCACATCTTAAAATCATAGTTAATGTTAGTCTCTGCTTTACAGCTGACAGCTGTAATTTAAACACTCTCTATGTGGCATTGTTTTCTTTTTTTAGCTTTTCCAATAAAAATAGTGTGAGAATGGATGTGGCAAAGAATCAAAATGGTATTAAGCTTATTGTGTTTTTCCTAGACTTAGGAAATTATTAGTGACCACATTCAGGTGGTCCCAGAGCACTAAAATATTCTAGACCTGCTGTCAGACCAGCAAACATTAAAACACTGCTGAGTTTCTGATTAGACATGTTTGTCTAATCTGATTAGACTCTTACAGAGCTAGATATGTAATTGATATCATTCAGGTTTTAGTCAGTTGATATGGCACACAGAAATTCCAAAAATGTGCACAAGATTGTGAGTGGGACTTCTAGAGTTCATTAGAGCCTGTCCAAATGGCAGTGGAACAGCTCTAATATCTGTGCATGGTGTGCCTGGTTCTATACACCACTGCAGTACAAAACAGATTGTCCAGGAGAATGGAAAATGACATTTCTCATCACCCTGAAGTGCCATGCCAGCTCCTCCTACACCAGAAGGCAATTCATCTATCTCCAAGGAATTAAGAGGAAAATTAAATGAAGATTGCTTGTATCTTCAGATACAAGGGTCCATGTAATATCTTTACATACTGATACCACAGATGCCTATTTTGTCATCTACTGGTCCTCCTTTTACTTATAAAGAACAACATTTTTTTCTCTGTAGATATTCTGTGTAGTTACTTGCAGAAGTTGTAAGTAGAAAAACAGTTATAATTTTCATTATATATCTAATTTATAGCTGTAAATTATGTTTAATCCAGGATAATAAGATTCTGCAACATTTTATTTTTAGTCATGCCATTATTGGTAACTATAATGGTGCGCTGATAAGTGATCAAATATTAACATCAGCCTTTCATATTTATACACTGCCTGTACTTCCTAGATATCTTTATAAGATTGTGAGTTTGAAAAGTTTGCTATACTCTCTCTCAATAGAAAAAGGATCAACAATTTCCTTATATGATGTAGTAGCTAACCTGCTTTCTGACCTGGCTGAAAAGATAATTTATGCAGTCTTCTGACTGTCTCAGTAGGCCTGAAAAGAGAGGATAAAAAAAGGAGAAGGAGGGAAAGAGAATCCAAAGCCTGTTTCAAACATCAAATGCTAATTGCAGCTAAAGAAAAGCACCTGAATTTCTGCCACAAAGGGAGAAGAGTGTTGCTAGGAGCATTGCACTGACCATTTGACATTTCAGCTGTCGGCCCTGCAGCATATAATCATAGGGTGTATTTAAGTTCTCCAGCAATTGCAAGCCTGCTAAAAATGTAGTATTCTGACAGCCATCAAGCTGAAGGAATGACAGGTAAAAAATACATAAGACTATAAATTGCATGGTGCTTTTTGTTATAAAAAGTGATTGAGCTTGCATTTGAGTAAGTTTTTTTTCATTCTTCTTCTTTGAAAACCTTGAAGCCACTTGGTAGCAATAACACAGTGTAATTGTTTTATGAAGCTATTATGAGTATTTAGCTTCATAATGACTACCTGTGCACTGAGAGAAATTTTTTCACTGTTGCAGGATGAGAGTCTTTGTGCCTTTGAAAAGCACATGTCTTTTCCCTCATGTCACACAGTTTCAGGGGTGGTTGTGAGAGATTTGGAAATCCATAGGCATCTTTCTTGCCTACTCCACTGGAAGCTATCTCTGCTAACAGCAATAACCTCAGCTTCTTCACATGATAACAATCCCAGAAGAAATGTCTTTTACACAATGGCTTCCACATCAAAATCACTGAGTGATCTGTGAGGCAAAGCCTAAAGGAATGGAATAAAATCCCAGCTTGGTGCCAGAGGGTAGAATCCCATGTCACAGGCAAATAGCAGCTGCTTACCTCTATGCTTGAGAAGTTCTGTTTGAAAGCTTATGTTCAAGTGCTAGGGTGCTTAGGTGGGTCCCTACCCAACACAACATTGATACATAGGTATAACATGAGGTATAATTTTGCTAAGACAACAATAGTCTTAACCTTAAAATTCTTGTATAATGTGACAAGTCTCAAGTAGACAATGCTATCCAGGCAGAATCTTGGAAAATTGACTGGAAAACATTTTTAAGCCACTAAATCAGGAACAACATTTCCATTGTAGTCTGAATCATAAATTTTCTTTCTCTTCAGTAAATACCTTGCTTGAACAAGTTTTCTTCAGCTTCATCTCACCAACGGCAAAGGGATGAGTTTGAACATCAGACATTAAGAAGATCCTTTATTTCAATACTTGCAAAGATATAGCATAAAACAAAGCTGTGATGCAAGCCAGTCTCAAATTTGGAGTACTGTGGACACAGCTAAATGGGATTACTGAATGCAGCCTAAAATAATGGGTGTATTTATTCTTTCCAACTGAATATGCATTGATTACCTTGTATAATAGCCTGATTTTTGCTTTGGGGCACTTTACTGGGTCTTGGAGGTATAGTTTACATGGCAAAATCTTAATTTCTGATTCATTTTGTTGGAAGCTGTGTCTAAATAATGACACTGAAGTTAAAGTTCTGTGTGTGGATTTGTATCCATTTGGAAAAGCACAAAAACCCTTTCTTGCAAACCTGGTTTTGTATTAGACATATGTACCTGAGTTGACATCGAAATACTATATAGTTTACAGCTAAAATAGTGTCTCCATAACAAATTACTACTGCAAGATTTATGAGAATATCAGCCTCAAGGCATGCCAAAATGATGACTCAGGACTACCTACTGCAGCATTTTTCTTGAATTGTAAGAGGGTAATGAAACTCACCCACCCTTCAAGACATGCCTAATGCCAGGAGCACTGAAAGGCTCAAGAAATTATAGAATTAAGTATGATATGAATGTAAGACACATCTTGTGTTCTGATGTGAATAGGATCTTGAGAACATTCACAGCAACCACAGACCCAGACTGAGGGCAGATTCTGGGCTTGACTGTGGTATGAGATGTGTTCATTCTGTGTCATGGCCACAAAGCTTCTACAAACAGGGCTGAAATGGAGATATCAAAGGAATTTAAAATTGCTTTTCTGATTTAAAAAAAAAAAAAAAAGCAGAAAGATGATATTAAATGCAGGGCAAGAGGCCACATACAATCCCATAGCTGAATATTCCTGAGGGGAAAAAGAGAAAGAAAAACAGGCTGACATGAAGAGGTTTCCCTATATTAATCTTAAAGCAAAAATCTGTGGTGACTACTGATCTGAGATGGTTTATTCCCCATCTCTGGCTGTTAAGTTTACAGATCTCAGCTGGGCCCGTTTGGTATTTATCCTTTCTCTAGGGAGAGAAGGGAAAAAACAGAGTACAGACTTCCCAGTCTTTGAAAGCCCAAAATAATAGCTGTTACACTTCACATTGGCTGACCTTTGTGAGTGAGGACATGCCTCCAACTGGCTCAGATATTTTCTCAGTAGAGATGTCAGTGCACAGCACATACTCCACGTTACTGAAGGCAGCTTTAGGCACTTCTTAGTAATCAGGAAGCAGCTTCCATTTTCCTGAGAAGATTCCCTCTAAACTGCACCTGGTGAATTCACTGTGTTTAAATTGTGTGACACTGCTAACCTAACAAATTGTATTACTTCATAAACTAAACACATGCTTTATTGGAGTACTGCATCAGGAAACGATGCCTTAAGACAGTTCTTAAGATGACTCTTTAAACGCTATAAAATGATTACTTCAAAATATGAAAGCACAAGACTGTTCCTCATGGCCTCTGCTATACACTTTATGACCAAGACTTTAACTGGATCTGGTCCAGCCATTTTCTTTCAACTTCAGAATTATGACAATGAATGTGGCTTAAAAACTAAGATTGATGTTTATCATGAGAGTATGTCTGCCTAAAAACACTTTTCTCCATAACAGTGCATCAGCCACTATTTTAAGGGCTGGGATCAAGTTTAATAAGGCTGTATCACAGGCAGAAGAAGGGAAAAAGCATGACAAAGACTAAATCAGGTTCAAAATAAAATTAAATTGCTTCATACTCCAGAATGTTCTACTTATTGGGCCATATAAATACATCAAGGAAAAATGAGGGCAAATATTGAAGAAAGGAATATTATTTATAGTCCCTCTTTGAATGATACTGAAGATTTACTTTTTAGGTAGCAACAAGAAAACAATGTTCTATGGCTATGTAAAGCACCTAAATTAGTATATGGATTGCAAAGTGTGGAAAGTAGTGGAAAACATATTTCTAAAATATAGCCTACCACCATTCGCATAGTGGTAGGCTATATTTTAGATCCCAGTCCACAAGAAGTGAAGAGAGGCTTGGAAGATCCATTTACATTTGCCTGGGATGGTATGGGTGAACTTTAGAGAAAAGTGCTGGGAGTTAAATGAACTGGAATCTCTTGAGGATGGTGTGTGGAATATCTTCTTTTTACAGTTACTGGTCAGATGAATATGTTCTATTTTGCAGCTGCTATATGGCCACCTTGTATCCATTTCCAAGTTCTGACAGCCAAGGGTGTGTGGTTCAAAATTATTTTTGTTCAAGACCTCTTCTACTGCAGTATTGATTTTAGTGAGCAGAGTAAAAGGGTGCAGAATTCTTTCATCTCCAACCAAACACAGCAGAAGTTGAAAGCATGCAGACTGGCCTTTTGAAGACACCAATACCAGCTGAACATCTTGTGGGAAAAATCTTTGTGCTTACATGATCATGCTGCTCTGTGTTACGTATCTTGGAAACATAAGATTAAAGTTGTGCAGGAAATACTGTAACAGGCCAGAAAACTAAACAAACAGCAGTCATTCCCCACTCTCAGCTATTTCATCAGCTTTTTGCTATTGTTACAGATGGCTCAACTAAAACCAGAAAGAAGCGAGTCTGAGGACCCCTCCTACAGGAAAACCTGCAGAGCAGCATAATGAGTAAGGAAATCTCTGCGAAGTCTATTAGAGAGTCCTCACCGATTCCAGATAGGGAGAAGAGGAGGCAATATTCCCTTTTCTGTACAGAGACACAGCAAATTCCTGTGCATATCAGCTACAGATTGATCCCAGGCAATCAGCTGCAGAGCAAACCATTCAGACATCGAGATATCTAACAAACTTGCACAAAAAATTATCTCTTGGGAGAAGCGTCAGGATTAATCACACACATTCCTATTATGAAAGAAGTTTGTTGCAGGTTTTTAAGGTTAAATAACATCAAGGCCCTCCCAAAATAAAAACAAAACAGATCATCATGGAAATTGTTTCTGATTGTTAGAATATCAGAAAAGTGTTGCCAGTTCAAACACTCTAAGGGAGATTTGTCTGAGAAACCATGTCATACAATTTATTGGACATTGATCTGTGCACACAACAAGCTGCCATCTAGTTGCTAATACTGGGGTCAGGAGAAGGGGAAGAAAAAAATTGCTATGATAGAGTGACCATAGTATTGCAAGCAGAAAGTTCAGCAAATGAACTTAAATTTCATGAAAATGTCATTCACAAAAAGAAATTTTCTTTTCTTAATTACAGACCAGGAGAGATATGTACTCCTAAAACTTCTTAGAGTTTCAGGTACGTATAAATTCTCTGTATGGAGAGTACTTCACAGATTACTCAGCATGAAGAATAGTGATGATAATCCTAAGCAGTCACGGTTTGGTGTACATATTGGATTTGTGTGGCAAGGATTTGATAGCAGGAAGGCCACGGGTGTGGCTTCTGTGAGAAGCTGCTAGAAACTTCCCCTATGTCTGATAAAGCCAAGGCCAGCTGGTTCCAAGACCAGGCCGCAGGTCAAGGTTCCGCTATCAGCAATGGTGTATCACCTCTGGGATAATTAAGAAGGGGGAAGGACCCTAGTCCAATACCAGCAGGAGCAGTCAGAAGTGACGAATGGGAATAAGTGGAACAACTCCGCAGATAAGGTCAGTGCAGAGGGAGGGAGAGGAAGTACTGTAGGTGATTCAGGAGCAGAGATTCCCCTGCAGCCCATGGTGAAGGCCCTGGTGAGGCAGCCCAAGGAAGTTCATAATGGAGAACAGACCCACTTGCAGCCCATGAAGTGGGAAGGCCATGCTAGGGCAGGCTCCTGGAAGTACCTGTGCACCCTTGGAGAGAGTAATTTTGTGAAGCAGGTTTTTTAGCATTACTGATTACCCCACAGGGGACTCACACCTCTTCCTGACAGACTGTTGAAGGGCACCATGCTGGAGTGGTTCATGAAGCGTTGCAGACCATGGGAAGGATTCACATTACAGGAATTAATAGAGAGCTCCTGTGGGAGGAGCCCCAAGCTGGAGCAGAGTGAGTGTGAGGAGCGGTCCCTCTGAGGAGGAAGGAGCAGCAGAGATGATATGTCTGCAACTGACTGCAGCCCCCACTCCCCATAGCCCTGCACTGCTGTGGAGGGAGGAGTTAGGAAAATCAGAGCAAAGCTGAACCCTGGAAGAGGGAAGGGAAGATGTTTTAGTTTTCTCCATATCCTGCTCTGAGTTTATTGTTAGTAAATTAAATTAATTTTCCCCAAGTGGAATGTGTTTTCTCTCTTTTGGTAGTTGTTGAGTTTCTCCCTGTTCTTATCTTGACCCATGCACTTCAGTTATATTTTCTCCTCTCTAGCTTGCTGAGGAGTGAAGCAATACAGTGGCTGTAGAGGGCACCTGGTATCCAAGCAATGTCAACCCACCACAGGGTGTTTTAAGCAGGGTGAAATTGTATGTCTTTGTTTAAATTGAAATAAAAAAATGTTACAGTGTGATAGGCAATAAATGAAGAAAGAAGAAACAAAAGATGCTTACTGGAAAAGGGTGGACAAGAGAAACATGTAAATATTGTGTGAAACACATGAGAGCAAATCCATTCTGAAAGTAAACACTGGCTGCAGTGTGAAGACTTGTCTTTTCCTGACATGCAGCACTGGGATGTGATGAACCCAGTGTTAATTGTTAGTGTTATTTCTGCCTTTATTATGTATATATTAAATTTATGTACAATTGATTTCTTCAAGAACTGATAAGCCACAACTGCATGTGAAGTATCAATAGTACATCTAATTATTACCTTGCTTTTAAAACTAGCACTTACAACCTCTAGAAGAAAAGAAGAATGATATAAGTTTTTCATCAGGAATTTGAGTTTTGGTGGCTAGAATGGCAGACTAGTACACCTGCATTCCCATACATCAGTTTATCTGTTATCTCCTCTAGAGTTGAGGCATTTCTCCCCACATTTACATGCTCCATTGGCTGCCATTTTCCCATTGCTGGCTTTTCAAACACTGTTAGATCTTTTCCCATCCTGTTTCTTGCATATGGAAGGAGATCCCCAAGGTTGCAATGTTTCTCTCTCCAGCTAAATGCATTTATTTTTTTCATCAGTGATGCTTCCAAAAATCTTCTGCACTAGTTATGTTACTGATGTGCAGAGTATCAAGATGATAAGACAGTATCTTTGTTGCCTGCACTGCTTCATCTGGCTTTTTCCATCTGTTGGTTCCTGTAGACTGCAAGACATTTCCAGACAGGATTCTAATTTTCTTTTGTGTTTGTAAACAACATAGATCTGGGATTCCAGCAGGGCTCTTAAGAGCTGGTAAACAGAACCAGCACCAAGCAACAACAAAATAATGCATGCTCTAGACATAGTTGTTGGTGACTCTAACGGAGAAGATAGCAAATATTTTTCCTAATTTTTTTTGTGCCTTTTTTTTTAATAATTAAGTGAATAGTATCAGCATGAATAAGTTAAAAGTTCTGGACTGAAGGGATCTGTGGCTAACATGTGGTTTAGAAGTTGCTTGAATTATTTTGAGGGAAATAGATAAATGAAAATAATGGGGATTTGAGAGAAATTAAATGGTAGCTGTAATCTGTACAGGTAGTCTTTAATGAATGGGAAAGCAAGTGAAGATACAAGCGGGTAATATATACAGTGAGAGAACACAGGAAAGAAGCATTGTCTAAAGTAAAAAGATGGTTGTCAGAAAATTATATTAAGTAGTGAAACAGATCTAAGACACAATAAAAACTAGAAAGAAGGGTTTTGAGGGAAGTAGAATTGCAAAGTGGAAATGGGTATGGGGCAGTTAAGACCATAAGTATTTGAAACCATTTAAGATACCTGTCTTTCTGAAGAAAATGTGGGAAATTAAATAAATCAAGTATGGACTACTTCAGCAGTCAATTAAAAGACAGAATAAACAAATTAATAAAAGATTGTTTGTTTTTTATAAATAAAACAAAGGAGTCTACAAAGAAAAAATTAAAAGAACCAAAATTTTAAATCATTATTAGTGTAGTTTGATATTAAATATAAAGGAAACAAATGAATCATGTTTTACATCATTGTAATCTAGAAAACCACCTTCCACATCTAAATGTAAAAGGTGAAAAGATGATAAACTATTGGTGAGAGCTGAAGCCCACTACTCAGGTATTAACTTTGTTATACAGATTACTGTTTTTGCCTGATTTGGATCACACTTATGTTAACAAGCAGATATTCTCACATACTGCTTTGGATGCATTTTTTCAGTACATGTTTCAGAATTTCTGTGAGGGATCTTAGTATGTAAGAGGACAGTAATAACAGAGAGATAATCTGCATCAGGCACATGGTCTATCTAAGGCATATAGGTCAAGAATATTAGAACTAAAGGAAGCACTTTTATATATCATTACAGTATTAATTTATTCATTAACATACCTTCACATTAAATTTATTTTCTAACTTTGCATTTATTTGTTTTCATTTTATGACCAATCTTTTTTTTTTTTTAAAGCACTTTATGTGTCAGCTAATCATGGAATAGGCTTTTTTTCAGATAATTTGGATTAATAATTTTTTTTCAGACCAGTAAAAGCTGACTCAAAGTTGGCAAATTGTGTAAAGAAACAATTGCTCATATGCATCTCACCGGTCAGAAAAAGATCACCAGGCATTACAGCACAGAAGCTTTGTGTGACCACCAATGACCACTGAAGCCTCCTCAGATAAGCCTCCATGTGTACCTGGAACCTGACTGTAGGATAAGCCCCCACAGTGGGAACCTGAGGTAATACAAAGGAGGTACTATTGTGTGCCTGCTATCTCAGAGGTACTATTGTCTGCCTGCTATGGGGAGGCTAGCAGAGCTGGGGAGGACAAATATATCACTGGTAATGGACACAAAGAACACAGAATTCATGGGCTACCAACTCACAACCCACAGCCCCAAAGAAGTGAAAGACTAAGCATATGCACTAATTAGGATTAGGGGAGAGGAAATAATTTATCTGGTAGAATAAGAGAACTCTATAGCCAATGATCATTAATTCCTTTGTTTGCTAAAACATATTGTGAAAAGTTTTGGACAGTCTCAAGATTCCCCACCACTGATAGGGCCTGAGTAAAGAAGGATCAATAGGACACTGCTGAATCCACAACCGTATGGAACTGTGTCTCTCTCACTCTCTCTCCCCCTGTCTCATCTCTATTTCTCTCTATTTCTCTACCTCTCATTTTATTGTTAAACAAAATCTGTGCTTTTGAATTTGGCATATGGTCTCCTTTACACCTTAATTCAGGCAGAGGCAGCTGTCTCTAATTGGATCTTAATAATCACCATGGTGAGACTATGGCAAGGAATATGTAGTTTGTGAACTCTCCCTGTGATCTACCATTTAGTACCTATCCTTGCTTTCTTGGTGAAAAAGAATTTGGGGTTGATATTTCAAAAGGATTTCTCCCTTACCTTTAGTTTTGCAACTATAAAAGTCAACTGAAACATCACCTAAACCTTTCCTCTCTTTGTTTGAAGCCATTCACCCTTGTTCTGTCACTACCAGACCCTTGTAAAACTTCAATCTCCAGCTCTCTTGTAGGTCCCCTTTAGGTGCTGAGAGGCACTATAAAGTCTCTCCAGAGCCTCCTCCAGGCTGAACAGCCCCCATTCTCTCAGCCTCCCTTCGCAGGGCACTTGCTCCAGCCCTGTGATCATATTCATGGCCTCCTCTGGATTTGTACTAATAGGCCTGCTTCTTTGTTGTATCCAGTCCCAGACTGATGCAGCACTCCAGGTGGGATCTCACCAGGGCAGAGCAGAGGGACAGAATTGGCTCCCTCGCCCTGCTGGCCATGCTGCTTTGACTGCAGCCCAGGATGTGTTTGTCTTTCTGGGCTATGAGTACACATTCCTGGGTCATGTTGAAGTTCTTGTCCACCAACACCCCCAAGTTCTTCTCGGGACTGCTCACAGTCCATTCTCCACCCAGCCTCTATTTGTGCTCGGGATTGCCCTGAACCAGGTGTAGGATCTTTCACTTCACCTTGTTGAAATTCCAGAGGTTTGCATGTGTGAACCTCACATATACATAAATCTCAGAGTAATTTGTACGTTTGCAAAGGGGCGTGTTCTGCTCTCAGAGCAGAGACAGAACTTTCTTCTCTGAAATAACATTGCCAAAGGCCTTAGTCTGGGGTGACCCCTTTTTTTTTTTTTTTAACAACCCATATTTTGAGTGATAGCAGTAAGCTTGTCTTAAAGCAGAGGTTAATAATCTAATTGTGTCTTTATTTTTCAGGCTAATAAAACTAGAGACTCTGAGTGTGATGAAAGATTGAAAAAACCAGAAAATACTGCGTGAAGTATTTAAGGACAGATAGTAAAGACAAAGATTTTGCAATTAGTAAGTAATACTGAGGTGACACATGGTAGCTTATGATTATTTTTCTGAAGAGCAAATGGAAATACTACAGTCAATAAGAAAGAAAAAGAATGACATAAAAAAGAGCATGCTGGCTATAAGCACATACAATAGTGAATATAAATTGTAAGATGCTTTATAAAAAATTGCTTTGGTAGATTTAAGGATCAGAGGTGTGACAGAGAACCCTTACAATTCATATTGGAATTCAAGGTTTCTGGATAGAACTCATAATTTCTGCTAACAAATGGAGGGTTTACTTCTATTTAAATAAGAAATAGGAGCATTGTGGAATGTGTGCTGCTGGTTCAGTGGCTTCACATTAATTGTTTTTACAGGAACGGGTTTAAAAATAGCACAATACAATAATGTAATAAGCAAACTGAAATTCTTCCCCAAGACATCAGAGAATACTATCTATATATCTGAATAATTAAGAATAGAGTAATATTTTGTAATAGAAATGATATTAAAAAGTGAAATGGAAATTATAGAGATAACTCAGCTGTTTTTTTCATTGGCTTTAGTGGGTTTGGAATAGATCAAGACAAAAATCTCCATGTGAAGGCAGCTATGAGCAAATGAAAAGTAGCATAAGCAATTGATAGAAATACAAAAGGTTTTTAATGACAATAATCCTGTCTTAGAATTTAGATATTTCCAAGACTATGAAAATTTTCTGCTTCTGTCTGTGGGGAGAATTTGGTCAGATTTCAGCATCAGAGATATTCTTCTCATCACGAAGTCCATATTTAGGCACAAATTCAAAAGCCAATGATTTACTTGACAGAAAAATTTATCTCTCTGCAGCTGACGCAATTTGAGTTTCCCATTGGCTCCAAACAGGAGCTGGAAGAAGCTATGTGTGAGAAGGTAGCTGTTGATCTCTCTAGCAGACTAATTCATCTTTGCTGCTTTTTAAATTAATTTTCCATCACTGCCAGATCAAGCAGTTTCAGTTGCTTACCACGCTATCAGACCAAGAGATTTTTTAGCTAGATGTGCTAGAGGAAGGCACTTTGTTTAGATAGCATAGGCAAAATCTATGGATTTTTAAAATGGAAACAAACCATACAAAGTAAAATAAGCCAAAAATAAAATTAGCCCCAAATTCAGTCCTGGTATTATTGAAATTATTGCTTTGCCAAGTACTAGTCAAAGTAAATTTCTGTTTGCATAGGTAAGCAATTTTAACATGGTCAGACGGGAAAGAGCATTTTACTCTCACAGTGTGGCAAGCTATTTCCTTCTGTGCTTTCTCCATCCCCACTTCCTTCACTGCTTGTGTATAATGCTATCCTTTCCCCACTTACACTGTTAATGTTTTTTTCTGGAATAGAAAATGTCTCCCTGTTTTTTTGGCCTGAAAAATATTGGAGAATTTGCAGACATTAGGAAAATTGTATGCTAAACAAACATATTTTGGATCTGAAATGTCCTCAGAACATTTATTTCCTATGCAAAAATGATGTAAAAATCTTGATGCAAATACAAACATTAAGTTTGGGGGAAACAAACCAAATGATCATAGGTTTTTGGCTGAAGTATCAGCTCAAAGAATGAAGCATTTGTCTTAGTGTCTCACTGTTGGCAGGATCCAACTTTGTCAGTGTTTATCAGGCTCTGTAATTTTGGTTTTGGAGATTTTCCCACTTTATCATACAAATTAATTTCTCTCAAGCTTCTATTTAATACTTTGCTATTCCTATAAATTATTAAGGTAGAGGAGTAAGGTCATCATTCACTGAATTGCTACACTTTTGCAGAATGAATTCTCATATAGTACTTTCATTTATATTTCTGTTGAAATAAGTGAAGAGGAGTCAGAAGTTTTCCTGACAAGGTATATATTCCATTTAATTTTTACAGCTATTACAAAATGGTATATAATAATATATTATGAAGCAGCCAGTTTTAGGGGTAGTTAGAATGTTCAGATTGTACACTGGCTAAGTATTAAGTTATCTTGATTTCTACCTCCAAAAGATGAGAGCAATCAGTCCTTTAGAACTGATGTAAAATAAGATGTTGTGCTGCATAGATCTTATGTATTGTTAATTCAGTTTTGATAATGCTATAGACTGTAGATGGTGATGATGATGTAGATAAAACTGTAGGATATAGGGTGGGCAGTGGAAGGAGAGAGAGAAAATAAATGGAAACCAATTGGACTCAGTTTCAAACAAGTTAAAGAGAGAATTCTTCATGCAATTTCTGATGAGAGCAAATCCCTGCCAAAGGATATTGTAAATAATAAAAAATCTACATGGATTCAAGAGAAAAATGGAAAACTTGATGGAATGGAAATTCATTGAAGATTACAAACTATGTAGAAACCACTTCTGTCTCATGAAGAGCTGAAAGACTCTCATGTTTTAAGGAGGGACATGCTCTTACTTGTTGTGCTTTTACCTGTACTTAGGTATTTGCCTGTCAGCCAGCCCTACTGGAGACCAGACTGTGGGCTCAACAGGCTTTTGCATCTACTAATACAATAAATAATTTTCATGTACCATATGTGTGTATATATATATATATATATATATATATATATATACACATATATATATATATATAACGTTCCATAGCTGAAAAATAAATATATACCACAAATATGTATAGTTCCTCATTTTTTAAAAATTTAATATTCCATTTAAAAATATTGATGTCATTGTATCACTGTGTGTCTCCACATGAACAATAATTGAACTAGGACTAGGAAAGTTTAAGCTGAAGGTGCTAGGAAGATTTTCATATAGGAATCTCTATGCTTTGTAGTGGCTTCACTTGTCCAGCGTGAGCAATCAGACTTCTCTGAATACCAGATATCTGCACTGGGACATTTAAAATAGAAGCATTAGAGAATTTTGGTGGCATTACAAATACTTATTTTAAAGAAAAACATTTTTCCAGCCAAAACAGAAATGCACATGGATAAGTTACTTTACAGTGAAAATCAGTGCAGACAGAAGGATACACCCATACAGATTAAATTGTGGGACTGCATTCCAAATATATTCGGGAGTAAGAGATCTATCATCCTTCAATCATCCGTCTATCATCCATCTATCTATCTATCATCTATCTATGTATCCATCTATCTATCTATCTATCTATCTATCTATCTATCTATCTATCTATCTATCTATCTATCATCTATCTCTCTATCTCTATATCTCTCTATCTCATCTCTCTATTCATCTACCTATGTTCTGTCTCTCTAAATGTACTCCAAATATTCCCTGCCAGCTCCATGAACAACACACTGAAGGTTTTGCAAACAGAAAACATGTGGCCAGTGATATATCATTTTGAATGCCTTTCTGATAGCATCCCATAAACCCTTTAGCAACTTTTCTGTCTTGGTCTGAAAAACAGTGCCATGCATTATGGAGTGAGAACTTAGTGATTTATGAGCATTTCAAGGGGCCAATTAATTTGGTTCATCTGGTATATGCAAGAACAAATTCTAGAAAAGCTCATGTGTCTTTTACACTTTTTTTTCCTGAAACTTTGAAAAATTGAGTTTTAATATTTGAAACTTACAAGAAAATTTATGTTGACTTTATTGTTTCCTGAAACCTGATCCAATCATCTTGAAATCAATAAGAACTCTGATTTGATCTTGGTTGGTCCTGGATCAGCCTTTTAGTAATCATAAAGTAAATATAGACTCTATTCCAATCAGGCCATGTTACCTCAAAACTTTATATTTAACTTTATACTTTATACTTTAGTATTAAGTTGATCTCTTTTAATATAAATTTTATTTTAATGCTTATCTACATTCTGCATGTTAAAATTGATTTCTTTTATTCTCTTTTCAATTATTAATGTCTAATGTCTATCAGAGTTCTGCTGTTTCATGACCTTAATTCCTCTATTTGTGATTTATTCTCTTCTTATAAATAGGCAACTCTGTTTTGTCCTTGTAATACCCTGTTTATGTGTAGAAACATTTGTGGAACACTGAAGTAATTTCACTGTAGTATTTATGAGTGTGGAATCACGTGGCAGTAAAGTAAATAATGAATGAGTGGAGGCCATGTCTTTACTCTTTTCTTTTGTAAAGCAGTATTCAGTGGGTATGATTAGCTGTGACATTTGTTCAGCATCTGCATTTAATCAGCAGTTATTTCCCTGTTTCCTAGACTGGTTAGTATAATCCTTCACCACTTTATCTCTCTTCTCTGCCAACCAGTCAATAAAAGGAGGTTTTCTAACTTTCTCCTCTATTTTTCTCCTCTAACTTTCTCCTCCTTGATAAAATGAAAGTGTCTGATTTTCTGTAAAGAAATGACAACTTAAGTAAAGTACATGACTAAACAAAACTTTTCAATTCTTTTTGTAAGTTTTGTGAAGCATGGCACAGTAGTGACTCACCGACATAGAGTGGGCTGAAAACATTTTAAAAATACTTAAATTTAAGTTCAGGTATTAATTTAAGTTAACTCTAATTGAAAAACAGCCATGTTTTCATGGGTTTTGGCATATTAATGACATAAACGTGTATCAAGATTTTTGAATTTGTCCTAAGGGATTCCCAGCCCTGAATGTCCCCCTCCCTACCTGAGACAAAAGTGCTTAATCTCATCGTCCTTGTAAGCAGTGGATCAAAACTGATACATATATCCATGGGAAATCACATGAAGAAACAGAAATATATCTTTTTAAATTATCTCCAGATTAATTCGACAATTAATAAATAATTAAAATTTAATTCCCTTTTAGCTTTCCTCAGAGTTAATCTTATGTGAGTTTTTTAATTATATCCTGTTGCACATTTGCTCCCCATGCTCTCTGCTTGCCTTCATGCCCAAATAATATGGAAGGATTTTTATCCTATGTTTAATACATATAAAATGTTATCACCACAAGGATCAGGTTGGATTGGCCCATTTGGCTATGCCCAAAGACTGCACATGAGAAATAATCAGTAAAAAAAAATCTCAGCAATTTTTCCTTCCTGTAGGTGAGAGGTTCATGGGACTCCATGGAGATTGATAACACAATAAAACTAATGGCCTGTTCACTCCAGGTCATGGGAACTGGGGAAGATGCCAAGAAATTAGTAAAATATGGAAGAAATGTTTAACAAGTTTATAAGTTAATAGTTTGGAATCCTGTATCAAATGTCACGATTTTAATATGTTGAGGAACTGTCCTCTGTCCATGAAAGTGAAGGATTTTAAAATGTTCTCTATAGGGGCTGAAATCTGTCTCTAAATACTAAAGATCTGAATTGCCTCAGAGTTTAAATCCTTGAGGAAGCCTACTCTTCAAGTGCAGTGGCAACATAAGGTAAACCATAATCTAAAATGGAGAAGAAATCATTTGAATGAAAGTATTTTTTCACTCTGCAATGTATTGCACAAGCACAGACAGTAACTTAGCTGTCATCCCTTAGACCTCTGCAACAAAATTGCTTGATAGTGATATTCAACTCCAAAATCTTTGTTTCTCTCAGAAGAGTTTAAAGTGAGAAGAACTGTAGTTCCTGGGTTGTTAAATAAATTTTAAGTCTTTATCTTTAATGAGATTGTGTTACACATTACACCAATTTTCCTTTCACTGAACTTCAAGGCACAGCTGAATGTTATCATTAAGGAATGTCTGGGGGCTGTTTTTTAACAGTGGGAGGAGAGGGCTATGTGTGCTCGTTTCTTTTTTTTTTAATATATGCTTTTCTTATCTGTTTGGACAACCATTACATCATAAAAGTGGCTCAAATTAAAGTTATTCTGCTACCTTGTGGTTGTAGCTTGAAATATCATGTGTTCAGTGGTTTGATTTATAAAATTCTCCATGATAATGATATAATTTGCTAAACTCCATCTGGAATACTGTACTTGATTTTAGACTTCTCCCCAGAACAGAGGATATGTCTCTTCTGCTAATGACTGAGTGTCAGACATGGTAAATTCTTCCTGTTCCTTACCCTTCTTCAATCTACATAGTGTAGAAACAGAGCATGGAGGGGAAATTTGCACTGCAGCAGCTCTTTTGGCTGCACATATTTCAAAATTGGTAAGAGCAGTCCAAGTTCAATGGAATATGTCATACACAATCCTGGAGAACTTAGATCTGTGACAGCTGTAATATTTAAATAAGAAAGAACTCTATTATTTCAGGATCAGAACTTTATGCACCTGAGTGTTGCAGAGATCCTGCCTTAGATAACCTTTTTAATCTCTTCACACCTATCCTACTTTTGAATATTTTTTATTCTTCTTGAAATAAAAAAACCCATTTATTTCAGAGGAATAATCTACTAGGCACTTGCAGTGACCATGTGTGTCATATTTCTTTATCAGTTGAGGACAATACACAGTAGAAAGCATTTTTCCAGTCTATGTGAATAATTGATTCATAGGGCTCTTCAAGACACTTCTGGAAAGTTTTTTATGTGCTGCTTTAGACAAGAGGAAAATGTGATTTTTGGAAAGCTGAATTCATCCATTGGTCTGTTATCTCTTTTCCTGAGGGCTTTTTAGTGTGATGTCCATCCTATGCCCAGATAAATATTTTTCTGGTAGTAAATAGGGAATGTATAACTCATTTTAACGGAACACTTTCCTATTCTGATTTAATTAAAATGAGTTTAAATTGCTTATCATAAAAATTGCAATGTCAAGATTTTGAATCTCTAGACATTTCTAATTACCTAATTCTGAACAGATTACGCAGATTCCTAGGCGTTCAGAGTACCCCATTTGTGGTGTCTGACTGTAGCTGTGCTAGCATTGAAGCACTGCTGGCCTAATGCTTATAAAGTGTACAAAGAGTGAGACGAGCCTCATAACCATAACAATTACACTAAGATTATTCCAACATCCAGGGTCCCATTCTGCTCTAAGTATTTTGAAAAATACCTTATATATCTCTAATGGTCACTCTATCTTCGAATGACCTCCAAACATCTACTCTCATTGAAACCAGTTTTAGATCTGTGCTGGTATTTGTAGCTATTCATAGCAGGAACTGTTTTAGGAGCTTCATTAGTTTGTAAAATAGTGTAAAGTAGTGACTGAATAGCATCCTAGTTGCCTTATCTTTCAAGCCACTTTCTACAGCAAGAATTTATTTGTGATAATATTGGTGATGATAAATTACTGCAATGAATCATTGTTGCTTATAATATTACATATGTGAAAACAGTCTTTCCATCATAATCTTCAAATTATGTTCCATTGAATCAGATTCATCTTGTATTTTATGTAGAAATCCATTAGCAAAACTTCTCAACATTGCTCTCCTGTGAGAGTTTTTAATTATATTTAGAGATATCTAGTGAACTGCTGGATAGAGTCCATTACAGAGAGAGCTGTTTAACATAAGAGAAGAAAAAACCACGATTTTGAGTTATTGATTCAAAATTCCATTAGAGGCCCTAAATACTAATTTTAGTACTATTTTGTATTTTAAACATTTAAAAAAGCTTTTGCTTTTGAAACTGAAGGGCAAAGTCTCATTCTCTATCAGCAAAAGAGCATCTAAGGGATGTAAGTATAGATCAGTGTCATACACCGAGAAAATAAATAAACATTGTGCAGCAGAAATTGTTTCAGAAAGCATTTTCATCTGTGGAAGCTTCTGATAAAAGAGGAAGAAAGTTCCATTCATGTTACAAATAAGGCATTTTGGTATAGAGTGACACCGCCATGTAAAACAGAAGACACACAATTGTAGATTTGTATGGGGAGATACTAAACACCATATTTGTGCAAGAATATATTTGTAAACATTTTTTAATATCATTATACATATGAGATATTTGACTGGCATACAAATTATAGTTTCATCTTATTGTTGGAAACTCACAGTATAGATTTTACCTTACTGTGGAACCTCATTCACAATATATCTTGCTGCTTACTTTTGGTGCAAGATAGTTCTGTAATGTAGAAAAGAAATTTTAGAAATGAGGGACATGTACATTATTTAGTATGACTGTATCCATAATGTCAGGGTAACAGAAATAATCTGGAATGATACCAAAGCAAATCCATGAATCCCAAACTGCTTTTTCCAAACTTTTAAAACAAATGTTTTTCTTACAACATGTCTGCTGTGCAGCTTTGATTTAAAAGTGTTAAGTATGTTAATGTATGTTAATCCTATTCAGATTGATATGTTAGTACAGATATTTATGAGTCTCACTGATTTTTGATAGCATATTAAATTTTCTTTGTCCAATCTAGAGCAAGAGTTCCTTAGCAGGAAGACAGAATATTACTTTTGTGTGGATAGCATTGGATAAGAAATATGATGAAGTTTAAGTGTGCAAATTAGATATGAAAATTATGTATTCCAAAAGAGCAAAATAAATGGCTTTTCCTTGCATGCATATTTAAGACTAAAATTTTGCCATCATGAAAGAAAGAACTAGAGAATGCTCTCATCCAGACTTTCCCATATATCATGTTTTAAGCAGATGAACAGCAATTTCATTCAGCTGTTTCTTCATGCACAGAATCATCTTTACATGGCTAAGTGAAAACTATTTTCTTTCTATGTCCCATTATTTTAATTACTCATGCAGTCTGCCATGAAAACTGTTTTCATTTATTATAACATCTTTGTGACTGACTTGTGAGTGGAGAATTCTCTTTGTTTTTTTTTTTTTTAATATTCATCAGTGTAAGCTAAAGTCAATTTAGATCAGAAGTTTTCCACATGGAGAGGTTTTGGTTGTAATTATAGTTTGATGCAAAGGGTGTATTCATTTCAGACTTCTTACTCTATAGGCCATACACCTTAGGGTTTGAAATTACTATCCAATTTCAACCACATTTAGAAGCTGAAGAAAGCCTTAACAAGAAGAATGTTTCTATGGATTTTATGTGTACAGCAGCTGAGAGAGGGAGTGGAACGCAAGTATTTTGTTTCCAGAGCAAAGTGGAAGCAGAACTCAATTTCTACACATTTTATCTGGCAGCAGATGGCTCCTTGCCAGTCCTAAAGGCTGCCACAACACTGCTGTTTCTTTTCCTGGTGAGGATAGGAAAGACGTATTTTGAATTATACAAGTGAAAAAATAAATACAAATTTTTCTGAAGCAAAGCTTTGCTGACTCTGTTTACCATAAACCCACTTTAATTGTTAAGGTTTCATTCTTAACCTGTAGTCAGTGAGTAAATGATTAACTGCTAATCATCAATCATTGCTAATTAGTCCAATGTGATAGATTAGTCCAATCTATCACATTGGACTAATCATGTTGGGTTGTGATACAGTTGGTATTATTTCTGCTGATCTTACATATGACTAGAGCAGGCTGGCAGCTGTGCAAATTGCATTTGAGGATGCTGTACCTATACTGCAGCCCAATTTCCCTGGTATGACTTAAACTCTCTCCTGTTTCCAACATTTCTCACCACACTTTGCCTCAGCTCTTAAAATACGCAGTTGTAGAAAAATTTAGGTGAAAGGGACCTCTGTGGGTCTTCTACTTCAGCCTCTTAGGGCACAACTCACATCAAACCTCAGTGTATGATTCAATGTCCAACTGAGTTTCACAATCCCTAAGAAAGGAAATTCCACACTGTCTGCAAGAAATCTCTTCCAGTCCTTTAGCATTACCATGGAGAACCATTTAAAAATATTTAATTACAATTTCCTCTGTTGAACCTTCTGACCCTTATCTTTTCCCCTTATGCATCTGTCTGATGAGAAAGGTAGAATGCACCTTCCAGTAGGGGAATCTACAATCAGGTCCCCTCTTCTTCAGGCATGCATGCACAGAGTCCCCTCAGATATTCTTTTCAGCAGGTTCTCCAGTCCTTGATCACCTTAGTGGCTTGTCCTCTTCTAGATTCTATCACTTTTTAAAAATCATAGTCCTAAAATGGTTTGGGTTGGAAGGGTCCTTGAAGAGCATCTAGTTCCAGCATCCTTGTTGCGAGCCTGGTGCATAGACTTGGTTGCTCAGAGCCCCATCCCACCCGGCCTTAAACCCTTCCAGGGATGGGGCAGACAGAACTTCTCTGTTCCAATGCATCAGGAACAGGAAACTTTTTTTTTCAAATATCTTATATAAACCAACTCCCTTTCAGTCTGAAGCTGTTAAATGTTAGCTGTATAAAACCAAACCCACTATTCCACGTGCAGCATTACAAGTTTGTAGTACTACAGTGTCATCATTTGCATCAGTTTTTTGGTCACAATGTTGTTAATACAGCCCAAAATATTGCAGAGGTACACTCCTCATTCACTTTTGACCACGGTGAACATCCCTCATTCACAGTCTAATTGTTATGAGGCACATTTTAGTCATTTTAGTAAGCACTGAACTGCTTCTTCCTCTTGGAGAGGAATGGAGAATCCTCTTTATTTTTTCTCCTCAAACTAAAGCAAAAAAACCAAATCGAAGCACTAACCTAAGCTGCTAATCACTTCCAGGTATTTTGACCTATGCAATTACAGGTGTAGAGTGGAAGATGTTGCTGCTCTTCTTGTGTCTTGTCTCCAATTTTAGTGTGTAGCATTTATTCACCTGAGGCTGACAGGCCCTGACTTCAGTCTTGTGCTCCCTCATAGTTTAACCCTGCTTTGGAGGTCTGGTTTATGAGCAGACTTGCAGAGAACTGCATTCACCTGAGGGGTAGCAATTCCCGTGTTAGGAACCTCAGGTGAGAACTTCTCTTGAGACATTTTACCAGCAGGCTTGTTAGTGAGCAGAGTCCTTCTGACTGGTTGTCTTTGAAATGCTCTTTGTTCCTCTTCTGCTTTGAAATGTTATGTCTGTTAATCAATCTGCTTGCTCTCAAGGCCAATTTCACCTGCTGTAAAACATTGATGACCTGTGGGAGAGTTCACTATGTTTTTTCCTTTCTACTTTGGTAAGACATAGCCCCTTGCTACGTGCATGGATAAAGTAATTCCTAGAAATCCCATTTCTAGTTCAGTTCTAGTTCTAGGCTGGGCCTTGGTCTCATTTCAGTGACATGGATCTAAAAGGTGAGAAAAACCCACAGTTTTTATGAGTCTGAGCCTTAACATCCCTTAAATCTTAGTCTATATATTTAGGTTCTTTATGTGAATATTTAAAAGGTGTTCCAACTTCTTGGGAAAGCTTTTTCTTGCATTTTTGATTCTTATTAAGGTGATATCTAATTCATAATCTCTGTAACTGTCATCTTTTGCAACTTTACAATCCCGTTTCCAGATGAGTTTCTGCTGAGAACTTTATTTTCTGAAACTGGATGTTTGGTGTTTTTCAGGAATTGTTTTTGGCCAAATATTAAAGCTGATGGCTCAGTGTCAGTGTCAGAAGTATTCTCATGTTGTTTTTGGCATTAGCACACATAATAAATTAAGTTTACTCTGAGATTCTAATCAAGGATCAGGATGCATACTATCTTAGAATTTGTATGGATGCAGGGAAATGATAGAGGAAACAAGTTTATTCAGCAATGATTTGTGTAAGGAAGCAGGTACTTAACACAAGAACCAACCTCTAATGAGGCATATCAGTCACATGATCTTCATTTCAGCTTTATGTAGGTAACTAATAAATCAAGAAGAAAAATCTTTTGGAAGACCCAGGAAAAGTGAGACTTGCCCCTTCTTCTGAGGTTCATAGAGTTACAGAGAGTAGAGTTTTATCTATTGCATCCAGATGTTGTGAATTAACTGTTTGTTACTCCTCCATCATGTATCCTTAAATTCTAGCACTACCACTAGCCTGTGGACTTCAATCACATCTCTCCCTTCATTCAGGATATTTTGAATCCAGATATCACAAAAGTGGATTTCATGCTTTTAACTTCCTGGATTTAGGAATTTGCTACAGTTATTGACTTGTTGCAGCTGAATGAAAATATTTCCACATCCTTCCTTCTCTGAATATAATGCTGGTAATTTTAAGATACAAATTTGATTAAAACATACAAGAAAATGTCTTTTCAAGTAAATTAATATTTATAAACCATCTACATGGAACTATTTTTCCATTTTTACTTGGACATATGCATTTTCTTCAGCTGCCACAAGATGGGAGTGTTGACACTCAAAGCTCTCATTTTGTTCTTTGCTTTTTCTTTACTCTTGTGCTGTGCCAGGCAGAGACTTGGAGAATATATTTTGTTCCTTCCTGAATAAATTCTCTGCAATGAACTAAACTGGAGAGAATTTCTGGGATGTTTAGGGAATTTTAGTCTGCCTTATTCACAATATTAACCCAGGAGGTAAAGATCACACTTACATTAAAAGAATTTCTTGCAACTAAACATCACCTTTCTCTGATACAAATTTCAGAGTGGTTCTTTGTCAGTTCTGCACTGATCTGCCACCTTTGCAGATGATGGGTTCCCTTTAGTACTCCCACAAGGCTGTAAGAATAAGTGGAGCAACAGATCAAAGTGCTTCTTGCCACATTTACAGGTCACCATCTGCAAGTTGGAAAGAACACAGCTTATGTGATAAAATTAGTGACTGAATAATTTTGGGAAAGAGGGCTTAAGAAAGCATTAAGGTCAAGAAAATCCCAGTTAAATGTTAGTATATGAGTAAATGGACAACTATGTGTTCTGCCTTTAAGCTTATTTCTGAAGGGTTTGAGCATGCAGAGATGTCGTCCTATTTGTCCTATTGTGGCCCTATATAGCACCTGTGAAGGCACTAAAAGAAAATGGACCAATTCAAAAGTTTCTGAGCTTTGAGGAACATTCAGATATGAATGTTCTTGGCCTGTGCTTAAAGCATTCAAAATTTTACCTGCACATAATGTGACCCATATCCCTCTTATATCTGAAACACAGAATCATTCAAGATGTCTTTTATTGGTTTTTCAATTTTTCATTGTCAGACCAGTCCTCCCCTTCTCTTTTAGTTAAAGAGTGAAGTATTTTATAAAGGAGTGTGTAGGAGGCACCTGGATACCTTGTTACCTGTTAGAGGAGTTTTTACATGTATTCAGAAATCTTTGAACAGCCTTGAAAAAATGTCCTTATGGTTCATCCAACTGGTACAAAGAAGAGAGAAAATGACTTAACTATTACATGCTGTGTGTGGGTATTAAAACAAATGTAATCAGACAAAATATAATTTCCAGTTTTGTTAATTAGATGTGCGCTATAAATGAGAAATATTCTAACATATTTTCCAAAAAAGTTGACTCCTATTGAAATAATTCAAAGAAAAATCAGGTTTTTTTCAGAAGCCTTTGCAAAATTTTAAATATGCTGTAGGGTGTGGTGTTTGTTTATTTGTTTGGGTTTTTTAAAGTAATTTGCTGAAGTTTCTGTTTTGTTTTTTTCATTAAAAACTCTTTGAATTTATGCTAGGGTTTAAACTAGGGTTTAAACCCTAGGGTTTAAACTAGTTCATTATGAATTTATGCTAGGGTTTAAACTAGTTCATTAATATTAAGAAAGAAGACACTTTGTTAATTTGCTTGGGTTTTTTTCTTTGTATAGATGATCTGAGTAAAAAACAGTTTAGCCATTACACTTTGCCATGGTAAGTGCCATCTTTTCAGTGTTTGACGTCCGTATCTACATACAAATAATTAACCAGTTTTGGTCTGCATTTTAACAAGATGAAAACTTGAATCTTCTTGCTCCTATACTGTGGACACACTGAGAACTTTAGTCCTAATGGTCCTTCTGTGTACACAAGAACGAAAACAGCTGACTTGTGGCAAGCAGTGACAAAATTGCAGCAGATATATTCGTGCTCTCCCCACATGTCTGGGCCTCCTGCTAAATCTGAAGCCTTGTCTTCCCTCACTGTGATCCTTCTAGAAACTTGATATTTTTGCCTCTACAAGGATAAAAGAAACTGGTCTTACACATGTAACAAAAATAGCTGAAGAAATATACCTTAGACTTAGGCCCACATTTAAGGAATCAAAAAAAGAAATCTCACTAAGAGAGGAGGAAAGGACATGCAGCATTTTCATGGTAAATAGCATGATGTCTGTTTGGCAGAAGTGACCTTGGAACAGTGCGCTTTCCGCTCTCCTTTGCTCATTGCCTGTTTTTTCCCTGCATGTGTAGTACTATGATAAATGGCTGACAGTAGGTTTCACAAAAGACTACTTCAGTGCCTCCTGAGTGTGACACTACAGCTCTTCTGTAGAGTGCCCTTTCAGGCCTTCCCAAGGCCCTCCTCAGCCATCTGGTGCATCTTTATGGAGGACAGGGATTAATTCCCAGGTGAGAAGCAGATGTAGCTCAAGGAGTACAGAAAATTTTAAAACTCAGTGTTAGTTTGGTTACAGATTGGGAATGCCTCTGGAAAAAATAGAGCTGTTTTTTCTTTCTTTATGAGTACATTTTAATTAAGATTTTAAGATCCTGGCTGTTAAACTCCTTGGTAGGAATATTCATATATATGAATACTTTTGCTTAAATGAGAACTCTTTGGATGTGCATGTAGAAAGAGTGAATCAGAAAACATAACACTGGAGATGCTTTATTTAAAAATGTTACCTGATTAAAGGAACCCCTTATAGTACCAGGCTGTGTTATCTCTGTAGCAGCTTCAAGTGGGGTCAATGGTTTATTCATACAGTAAACGTGAAGGCAGTCATGAAAATCATGTGTCCCCAGGCCTGGAAGGCTGAATTCAAGTCTGTTTCCACACTCTGTGATAAGATCGGGTCCAAAGGAGAATCACAATTTGGTGAGACAGGAGGTGCAAGCTGATAGGCAGTGTCACTTGTGGGGCAGCTAACAGCCATGAGAGGCTTCAATGTGCACCTCATTTCTGGGGGAATTCAATAAGGTGTTTCTAACTGCCTCACATAAGGGATTTTCTGCTGGTTTTTTGTGGATTTTATTATAAGCAAAACAATTCCATGCCTGCCTCAGAGCTGATGAGACAATTCAGTAAGGTATTAAATTACTTCCATCTTATACCTCATTTACTGATTCAGTAATTTCAAATGGTCTGGCAGTCCTAAAGAAACCAATGGTCCTTGTTAGATATTGAGTCTAAAAGGGTACTCTGTATTCCTGTGATGTCACCCAAAAGTAAGATATCATGTTATTGTAAGGACATTATTGATGAGATCTACAACTCCTTACTGTAGTTGGATTTATCTGATTTTGTTTAGTTATCTTACCATAATGAACTTTGAGTAGTGTTTGGTCATGGTTTTTTTTCAGTATGGTGAAGAATATATTAGCAAAGCAGCATCACAGAAGTATGAAAGAGAGAGGCATAACATCGTGAAAAACTTGAGAGTAATTCAGTTTTTCATCACCAGTAGTGACTAAAATGTAGCAAAAAAGAATTTTCTCTAAAGGTCTAAAGGCAAGTGCATTAAAATGCTGAAGACATTTTGAATTCTTCACTGAAGGCTGTAGACAAACAAAAATATTTCCCATACTTTGTACATGTTCAGAAAGTGTTGTGGAAGAAATCTATAATACAAACTCTGTAGAGGTGGAACAGCAACATAAAGCATTTCTGATCTCTCTACTTATTTTTTCTGTCATCGGGTTGCAATCTAATGTAGCTGTACTGCACAAGGAGCCTGTCTGATGAATAGAGATCATATGGGCCATGTACAGCATGGCCTGTTGTCTTTCCACACTCCTTGGAACAGCCAAGGCAGAACAAGGAAGGGACAAGGCAGGTTGGGGCTCCAGTGGAACTGAAATTCAATTACATGCCTCCTGTAGACTTAACCTCACTGTAAAAATTGGCCTGACAATTTTACTTTTAATCGTGCCTATGTGAACTCTCTTTGATGTTAAAGATGGGCTACCCTCATCCACCTTTCTTGTCATACTGTGAGCAAGCCTCACTAAATTGGTTAGCAAGATGCAGACCTTTCAGGAAACCCAGACATGAACAGCTTTCTCCAGCCCTTGAAAGTACATGGGATTGATCTGTTTGCTGTACAATCCCCAAGCCCCAGGCTATGGATAAAATTTCTTAGAAGAGAGGCAAAGTAAATCAATTCTATTCTGTTGCTGGGGTAAAGTTGGTCAATAGATGATATTTTAAAGCACCTCCATCAACAATTTATGAGATTTATTCAGTTTATGCGAAAGAGCACTCCATAATCATCACTACACAGTGATGGCCCAACAGGGTGTTGCTAACTGGATATCATTTAATAAAAGTTTTTCAAGTGCTCAGCATGCTTTCATCAGAGGGTGATTTTTGTTTTTATCCTTGTTTTGTATGAACGTTAGGAGGTAATCAAGAAGTTATAAAAGTTGATGATTTATGAAGCTTTTGAAGTGTGGATGAAATTGTAGGCTAGATATAATGCTTATATTGATCACACTGTTGGTAAAAGCATGATAAGACTGTTGACTAAAAGTACTATTAAAATAAATTTCATGACAGGCTGTTAAATAGAGATCTAGTATTATTTAAATAACTTGATTTTGGTTAATAGTGGTCATGGTCAACACTGGGCAGTATTGTGTTGATAGGCATGTAAACCTCACAAATATTACCATATTGACACTGTATTTTCAGAATTGGAAAATTAGTTACATAGTTACCAGTCTCTCCCATACCAGCCCTTTATTTTCTTATATTTCCAGCAGTATTCTTGTCTCTTACACTAACAAACATTCGAAATTTCTGTGCCGTGCCTATGGCTTCATCCTAGTCTGCTTTTTCAGTAACTTTGTTGATAAGTTCGTTTGGTTTTTTTAATACAATTCTACTTTTACTTCCTTTTGCTTTTCTCATATTCTGAAATAACTTTGATTATGGTCTTGCTTGTTCCAGTTTCAAAAGCCCAAGTGAGAACAAAGTCATAATTTTTCCTTTTGCACATGTAATCATGTATCTGTTAGTTCCTATTACATATTATCCAAAATTTAAAATAATTTCAAGAGCTTATTTTTAATTTTTTTTCAATAACTGTAGTCAAGTAATTTTAACCTTTTTTCTGTGACTGTGCTTTTACTTCCATTTCTAGCTATTTGCATTCTGAAGAGAGTGTCAGAATTTACAATTCTCTTCATGAAAAACCACCAATCCCCACAAAGAAATAAAGAAACAAACAAATATTCCCCTCCCCCCCCAAAAAAACCCCAAAAAACAACAAACAAAAATAAACACAGCAGAAAATTTTGACCAATTTTTTTTGGTTCTCATTTTGATTTTACTTTTACATGTCCCTCCTTTAATTTATTTGCACTTTGTTTCACTGCATCTAGTTGAAGAGCTGGTATGTTCATAGAATGCCTTTTCAATTTACTAGTTATTATTTAAGTTAATATATGCAAAGAACCCCAAAGTTTGGAAAACAATCCAGTGTTATCCATTAGGGCTGTTCAGCTTCCTTCTCTGTCTTTTTAATGTGCAGAATTTGACTTCTTTATTTTTCTCATATTGGTGCTGGTTGACATTTTTCAGATAAAAATACTGGTTTGTATCCTTTTGGAATGAGATCTTTGTTTTTTTCTGCTTTATTTCTCACGCATCTGATGTACACATCACAACCTAGTCATGATATGAGAAAGTCCAATCTTATTAAGAAAAAACTGCAAAATCTGTTTTAGACTGTGGAATCATTTTTCAAAGTAAGCAAATGTGTGTAATGAAAAACACTTTTCAAGGACCTCACCTGGGAGTCTGGCTGCCCTGGTCTCTATTTGTGGATGATCATCTGAGGCATGATACAGATTTCCACAGGTTATGTTTTGCTTGTCTTGAACAGCAATTCCCCTTCAATCTAATCTACACAAGCTATTTCTGTTTATATTGTCACCTTTTCTTTTCATATATATATATATATAAGTAAATCAAGTTAAATCACTAGAATAAAATTATCAGTATCATAAAACCAACATGAAAAGTATTCATTTACTCTTTTAATGTTAGACTTGGTATTTTGCTATTCTTCTACAATCTTCTTTTGACAATGATTTTAGATTTTTTTTTTTCAGAAGCTCACTCACTGATATGAATAAAGCAATGTTCACTGGTGTTAGTTATTGCCCTCATTATATAACTGAACAAATGTCTTAAGACATTTGAAATTTATGAAAAGGCACAGTGAGTCTGCTGGAAGTTTTTTCCAAATGAATTTAGAAAATGTTGCTGCCAAGAGCATTTTCTTCATTATTCATACAACCACGGATATCAAGATTAATATGGCAAAATCATATCATGCCAAGAAATGCTGTCAAATCTCTGTGTACCTTTCAAATGTCCTGAAAACATGATGGGTTATCTCTGGAGTACTTCTGAAGTTGGGAAAACTTAGGTCATATTGGGAGGATTTTTCAAAGCAAGTGTTAGTATGTCTCTATTGAAATGTTTGATTCCAAAAACCATAGGAAACCAGACTGGAGCTCTATGTTACATATACAGAAATTATATCATATACTGTAACTATAACTAAATTTGTGACTAAAGAGTAAGAATAACTTTTATGTCTGCTGCTGATATGCTTTAAATATAGTTTTTCCTGTAGTACACAGAGTAGTATACAGAGTATACTACTTTTACATATAGTATGTAGTATATATGTAGTATACAGAGTAGTATACAGAACATAAAAAAATAAACAATATCAATAAAGAGGGCTAGATTTCCCAGAAAACTTAGTAAATATCACTCCAATAATAAAAAAGCCCTTACTTTTTCAATAATTTATGCTCTTTTAAAATTCTTATTATACCTATGCTTGCTGAAATTTGATACAGCAATATAGGCATTCCTCTTTTGATAGTGAAGAAGTAATAGTGAAGAGGAATTAAGTTTATAAAGACAGTAGGTATTCTAGGGCTTGTTAGGCATACGTATGCAATGTCAATTTGAGAATATGAGAGTTGGGACTTTAAAAAGGAAAAAATGTTTAAATTCTTTAGTTTCCATAAGACATGCAATGAAAGATTAACAACAGTGAGAAAAAAAATTGTTGTAGCCATTAAACATTAGGAAAAAAATTGTGAAACAGAACACAAAGGAGTGGGGATTGGCTAACATAAGAATGACCTTACATCATATTCACTTATGTGAACTTGAAATGTATGTCTGTATTTATGGAAATTAGATCAGCATGTAATCATTTGAAAACTCATTTGGGCAGTGTGACAGTTCTCCATTCATGTTTTCATTCATGATGACATAAATGATAACAACATTAATAAGTCTAAATAAAAAAAAAAAGAAGAGAGGGAAGATTATATCATAGTTGACTTTTTTCCCCCCTTGCTATAACATTTAACTGAACTGTCCTGTGTAAATAAGCTACTGGATCATTTGGCTTGAACTTTACAGGTTCAAGCTAGGGAATTGCACCATTTTCTCTTCATGAAGGTCCTTATTCTCACCTGAACAAATGTGAAAATAATCTTTTGAGTGTGTTAGAAAATTGGCAATAACTTTTGTATATTTTTGCACTGGACAGTGATCTTTTTTAGCATGGATTCCCCCATGATATAAACCAGAACAGCTCTGCTGAAGTCACTGGAGCAAATCAATCAATACTGGCTAAGAATTTTGTCCCCAGTCAGTGTTTTGATGGGAAGGCAGAAAAGAGACTCTTCACTGTCATGTACTGAGAAAAAATCATGTGTCTTACTGGGTTAGGCTAAAGACTGCCCTTTGGAAAAAAATATAAAAAAAAAATCACTGCCTCTTGGCTAAGCAAAAGAATTGTGCAATTTTGAGTACAAACAATAGAGCCTTTGAACTAAGGATATGCAAGCATGAAACTGTTTATTTACAAGGAAAAATGACCCACTTCTCTAGGAACATGACCCAATTTAATCTGCTAGGAAAAAAAATTGAAATGCTATTTGACCTAAATTTTCTGAAGCAAAAGTTGTGTGGAAAACAGAGAAGTGTCTCTATAGTTTGTGAGGCAGCTTCATTTACAGGTCATTTGCTCCATGTGTCAGGCAGGATTGTGTTTCTTATAATAGGCTGTGATTAGGATTACCTAGAAACTTCCACAGAGCTTTGATCTGTCCTATCACTCTTTAGCAGCTGTCTTAGGGATGCAAGTACACTGTAAACACTGTATCACTTAAGTACACTCAGAGTCTCAGGATGGGCTAAGATAACATTTGGTGAGAATGAAGTACCTTTCTCAGACAGATGTGCAGAGGCAGGAAGACCTTATTCTTGAACTGTTAGGTCTGAGATAATATGGTATGATTTTCCTAGGAGATCAGCCTACAATGCTGCTGCTTTTAGAAATAGGCAGAAAAATTACCTTTTGATTAGCTTGAGTGGTCAGGATGGTGGAAATCTCATATGCCTGCCTGGTCTGAGGAAATTCATGCTCCCTTGTCCATGCAGGAGTCTTTCCTGGGAACAAACCTCCTCTGACTTTGACCTATTTATTTTTCTCTACATATCCACGAATGTACTGAATCATCAGAGACAGTCAGAACTGGGTCACTGCAGAAATACTTATTCACTATATTTCAGTGGCAAGTCTTTCTGTTTACTCTTCTCAATGTGAATACCAATCCTGAAATTTTAGACAACAATATAAGTGACCTGTGGTATTCAAATCAGGTTGTTGTTTAATTGAAAGATCAGATACATGCATTTCTCTTCTCATATAAATCAAAATCTGAATGCTTGTGAATGCTTGATGGTCACTTCTCCCCTGCCTCAAAAAAACTACAAATGCAAAATGACTAATAGACGCTTCATAAATTTTGCTTGCAGAATTACGAAGAGATTCAATAATTTGGAACAAAGAATAATATGAGCACTGTATCATCCAAGTTTTTGGTAAAACTGACTGTCGGATAGCAGTAGCAAAAAATGGTTTGAGACTGTGACCTTTGGTCACAATTGTGATCAGTAAAATTATTTGAGGTATGAGACAGTCTTCATCATGTAAATTTCAGTATTTACTGTGTAATTATTTCTTCTTGTATGTGTGTAGGCCATGTGCAACATATAGGAGAATGGATTTTTTTTTAATAAATACTTTTGCTTATTTGTTATTCTGTAGGCATTACATCTGTATGACGTTTTTGTATTGCCTCTGGATGGACAGCAAAAACTCCCATGGGAACTTAGAAAGAAACTGAAAGATGCTTGGAAGTAAAGGAAGATTGAAGAATATCCTCAAAGTACATGGTGACCAGAGGTAGGTGGACATTAAAGAATTTTATTAGAGCTCAGTAATCCTGCCTTTCTTGGTGATCTATCTTACTATAGGTAATTCTTTTGGTGTCATAAAATTTCAGCTTTAACTCTGTGATTCAGTGGCTATTACTGCTAGAATTTTTTTCTGCTATTATGATAAACAAAATTATAACCTTTTTTTTTTTGTTGAAGGTGTATAGTAAAACATAGCAGAGAGAAACAGATTTTCATTCTGCAGAAATCTCAACTTTCTCTACTTCCTTTAGCAGAGGATACACTGTGTAGTTCATCCAGCCACTGAAAATTATTTTATGTAAGTGTATAGATGCAACTATGTGAAATGTACAAGGCCTGAGCTGGCCTTTCTTGTTACCCCTACTCAGATCTATCTATATTGCAAAAACTCTAATAAAAGTCAAAAGAGTCCAATAAGAATGGCAGAAGTAGATAGCGGTTATCTCAAGCACAAAAGTGGACCACACAGCAAAATTATCCCAGACCAGTTGTGCATATACCATAAATAAAAAGATTTTAGGAATGTAATCATATCAAATTTATTCCTTTAATTTGAAAAAATTTTCAGACACAAAATAACTTTCAGTGTCTGTCCAATCTGTGCAACTGAAATCCTTGCTTTTTCTGAAGATATAATTATCTAGTAGTACCAATTTTGACAGTGATTGTCAACAGACAAATAATTTATCACAGATTTTTTTAGTATCTTCTGTGGATTGATGTTGATAATTTTAAGATACAGGGTTCAACATCTCTAAACTAAACAGATCTCTCTAAATAGTGTTTGGAATTATTTGATTATTTTCTTCATAATACTGATCTACAAGTTTTCCACTTTCATATTTGCCCTTGTAATAAATGTGGAGCTAAGCATTTCTTGTATGTCACAAAGACAGATTTACAGCCTTGATTACTCATGGTTGTTGTAGTCATCAACAACAGGCATTTGCATATGAACTTTTCACAACAGACTCATCTTATTTACAGATAGTATGTGGCTAGCCATGTTGTTTTTATCTTAAACTGGAATTTAACATTAGAAATTGAAGCTAATTAAGTAAAGATAAGAGTACTGCCACTTGTTATACAGTTGAAAATTAATAATTGAGATTAGAGGCAGAAAATAGTGGAGTATTGGATTGTTGAGGCTTAGAAAGTTTTTAATTTTTTTAAGGAATATCTTAGAATTATTAATATAGCCAATCTAACTACTAAAAAACATATGCTCAGAATTTCCTCTGACAAACACATAGCAAAAATGAACATTGCTTTTAGAAGTGTTTCATATTGAAAAAGGATTGTGGCAGTGCACGGCTGACAAAAACCTCCACCTCCAAGGTCACCTGCAGTTCCATCTTTCCCCGTCTGCCCCCTGCCTGCACTTCTGCTCAAAGTGGTGCTTGCATTGCGATACAACTCCTAGAAAATGTGAATAAAGAAAACTTCTTAGGGGCATTTTTGATATCTATTATAATTGTACAGCTACTGCTTTTCTATTATTTAAATCTAAGTTATATCTTTACATTTAAGAGACGTTTTTTGCCTACTACTCACATCCAGTATCTACACTCTAAAAATCTGCATTCTGCATTATTTTAGGTATATTTATTCAAAAATTATTATTTAAGAATAAATTTTTGAAGAGTGTCTATGATTTATACAGTATTAGTCAATGGAATATACTTTTCATTACTGTTTATTTAAAAATACTTGTGTTTATTAGCAGATGAATCGTTCTTCAAATTCTTCCTTGAAGAATTTATTTAAATGTAATTCCTGTAGGTGAAGCATGGACAGTTACTTTTAAGAGAAAAAATTGGTTTATGCACTTACTAAGTGCTTCTGGAATGGAGTTTGCTGATTCAATCTTACAGTGCTGCACAATTTCTTACAGAGATGTGACTGAGCCACTGGCTTAAGAATAAAAAAAGGAGACCCTTCTCCCCCCTATACACAAACCATATAAAGTAAATTAACATTTAGTGTGTTCTCTAAATCATCTTCTAGAATCTAATAACAATTTTAATAGACATAACAGCATGACTGCTTAATAGCTTTTATTTTCCATTGTGGCTTTAGTGTCATACTTTTTGCCAAATCTCATTCCAGGAGTGCACAAATATCACTGCTGAGAGTGGAAGTGTGGTTTATTCCCATAATTTGCTATTTGCAAAGACAAGTGAAGTAGAAGCTGCAGTAGTCTTATGGTCTTCATCTTGCTCTATTTGTTTCAAGCACTCTGCCCTTCCTCCTGCTGAATGAAACCATGGCTTGCTTCACTCCACTTGAAATAATCACCTGTCTTCTGGTGATTAATTTAGTAATGCAGATTTTGTTCTGCTTGTTTTTGGAGCCTCCCTGAGCTTTTAATCATCAAATCCATTGCTCATAAATCTTATTCCTTGCAGGCGTTTGCTGCCTCCAACATGGGTGGTATATTCTGAGCAGTGCACCCCTCACTCAACACTCAAGAGGTCACACCCACATCGGAGTCCTCACAGTCAGTTTTGATGTAGCTGTTCACCCCAAACTGAGCTCATTCCTGTTCATTTTCTGAAAGTATTCCTTCCACTATCTTTGTTCCAGACCCTTATCCAAAGCTTTTCCTCTCTGAAGCTGTTTTTTGCCAAATCTTGGTTCCGGGACAGAGCACAGAAAATCAACAGTTCTGACCATTGTTTACTTGGGAGGAAATGGGATCTTTTTCCCAATTTCCACCTGGTAGGAGAGGTGCTTTAGTCCTAAGAAATTTCCTTCATCATTTGATGACCCTACCAGCAGGTTGTGCTCTGCAGTTTCCCCTCTCAGAGTAAAAAACCTAAACATTTTATTTTAATAAAATATCTTCCTCCTTTCCAGTCAGCCTCACTAGCATCCTACAGTTCTTTTTGCTTTTGGCAGCTCTCCCAGAACTCTGGGCTGAAGGCAGAAAGAAACCATACTGATTCTGTGGTTTCTAGAAGGGACCAAGGCTCCTCTACATATTTCATGCAGCTGTGCTTTCTTGGCCATCTCTCTCACTTCCCCAGTTAAATCCCAGTCTTTTTTTTCTCCATTAGCACATATGGTTTTCTAAGATGATCAGGTCAATGACTCATTGTACACACTTGTTAAAATGGGATAATTTTGAGGGTGTTCTACAGTGAAGTGGTCTGGTTCAGTTTGGGTGTGTTGCAATACAGAATTGCTAGTCTTGATATTTGAAAGAATAGTTGCTTTTATCTTATGCCTCTTTGAATATTGGTAGGTAGCTTTTCATGCTAAAATCACTAATTTTTCAATATCCAAATTGTATTAATCCCCATTAAACATCTTTAAATATGTTTACTTCTGTCAGGTTTCTGTTAAGGAGGTTATGGAAATATAGATTTCATCTCTGTGACTGTATATGTGTGTGAATCTATATATTTCCATATATATGTATACAGAGAAAACACTTATGCTTGAACTTATATTTCTTTCAAGATACATAATGACAATAGCTCACAGTCAATGATTGCAGTATAAATTCCAAGAAAGAACTTAAATTGCTATTAGAATATGTATCAGATAGACAAATAATACACACACACATATAAAATGCATTTTTAAAATGGGCAATCCAAATTTTATTTGTATTGTAAGGGAAAAAAACCAGACGTGTTAAATCTGTCTGTTTACATTGCAGCAATTCCATACATCAAAGTAGATTTTTGAAGAAAATGAAACATTTTACAAATATAAGTGTTTAACTTCAGAAACATTTTGGAAAAAAATAGTTGGACAATATAAGGCCATGTTTGAGTTAGAAAAAAATGTTTATAGTGTTGAAGGTTAACGAAAGTAGTTTTAGATTTACATTTTCCTGTGATAGTCTCTGTATTTTTATTTCATAATCATCACGTTCCTACAAAAGACACAAGTGTTTACTCTGCATTTGGAGGTGCTCAGAGAGCAATAGAAATGTGTTACAGGAACCTGTTGCCCTGTGAATTCTCAGAGCTGTTTCCTGGTACAGTTCTGCAGATTCTATAGAAGTGAAATGCTTTCTTTGTAGTAATTATAAACATGTGTTTTAGGAAGGAGAAGTCACCAGACTTCATGAATTGAGGAATTTTTATTATGACTTACTGTCACAGGCTTTTATACAAAGATAGAAATGGCTCTCCCTGTCCAGATGGCTGCTCCCATCTCATCCCTACTTTCCAGTCCCTTTTGTGTGCAGGTGTCAGTCCAATTACATTTCCTGACACCTGATAGCTATGTTTATCTGTGGTTTCCAGATCACAGATTTTTCAGTGGATACAGTGAAAATGGTAGGGAAGTGTTGGTAGCAACTTCATTTATACTAAAAGTCTGCATTCTAGATGTAAGGAAAATACTGCTGCTTTGAATAGTACTGTGTTATGAGAAGTAGGAAAGCAGAGAATAACGAAAACAGAGTTTCTAATAGTGAACATGTGGCAAGTGTTATTTCTGTACCATAGAGAGGGGACCCTCTGTCACGCAGCGGCAGCAGTTTGATCAGATCAGTGTGCTATAAGAAGGCTCCTGGAAAAAATTATAATGCTGCACTACAGCTCTGATGTTTGAGGTTGTGCACTTTGAACAATCTTGCTAGTTTCATTACATTTTTCAATCCCTAGGATTAAGACTTGAGAGAATGAACTAAGGACTTTGCAGAGCTAATCACCCATCCTGAATTTGTCTTGAGAAAAAGGTAGAAGCATGCATCTGAGATTTTGCTTCATTTGGCTGAATAATTCTCTCCCTGTTTAATTGACTAATTTAGTAATTTATCTTATAACTCTTCCTAGCCTCTTATACCACTTCCTTACCTCTTGTATGGGCATGGGTCTCATAGTATCCCATCTCTCACATTTTTTAAAATGCTAAAATTCACATCAACACATGGCTTTTATACTTCATCTTGAGGGTGTGATACGGCAGCATTCCAGCCCTGGGTAAAAAGACAGTATGAAAAGGAAAACCACAAATATTTACAGCAAAGCTCTGCATTCTTATTTGGTACAGGATTTCTTGACCCTGCGACGCACCAGGGAAGACTCCCTCCTTCAGATTCAGGCTGCCATTTCTTTGCAGCTGTACTCTAATATAAATTTTTGGAAAGACTGCATGAACTATGGCTGAACTTCTCTGGCTACTTTGCTGCTGAAAATTTTCCTTCATCACAAAACTCCAAATTAAGTTTTGGTTCATAAATGCCCCATAGTATCAACTAAATGGTTGCTGGATGCAGCTGCATGTGTTTACAATATATGAAGTTCAAGAATGTTACATTTTTAAAGGGATAAAACATTCTTACAGCAGAAAGGAAACAAGTACCTTACTTTCATTTATAGTATGATAGCCTACAAGAGTTAGGAAGAAATTTTTCTTCCCTTACGTAATTATCTAGTTACATTAAAAGGGTGAAAGGGGATTTGATTTCCACTGAAATCTCAGGTGCTAGCCTCTGTAGGAAATATGATGATGACTAGATTAGATGAACTAGCAGTCGACGTTAGGATGGAGACACCAATTATTCATAGGTTTTAAGACCCAGAAGGGACCATTATGATAATTTAGTCTGACCTCTTGTATAACATAAGCCTTATAATTGCACCCAGTAGTTCTTGTGCTGAGCTCCTAATACATTCCTGTGCATTAGTAGACCAGTCCTGAAGCCTTACTTTGGCACAAAAAGAAAGTGAAGTCACTAAGACAGAGGAATATTTTAGTCCTTTCCTTATCCTCCTGGAAAGAATGATAATTTCACCTGAATACATGAGAAAGGACAGTCAGTAAAGGTTTTAAGAGCACAGGTCTATATTTTTATGCAAAAATTTGTATACCATTATAATCCAAAGTTTAAACATAATAGTTTATTTTAAATTGGTGAAGAAAATGATGGAATATTATTGCTTAGACTAACTCATTACTATTTCTGAAGATGTTTTTTCTGCATCACCTTTAGGACCATTGAGGCAGCTAGGGCACAGCTGGTTTATTTGGTGATGGAAGAGGCAGTGGGCTCCAAAATGATTTTCTTTTCTGTGTTTCTAAATCTATGTCAGTCCATTTTAGTTTTAATGCACTTTAGTCTTCATTGCAATGCTGGAATATGAATGAAGAGTAACAAGACCATGTTCTTGGGCTCAGGTGGATCAGATCAGTGATATTCAGCCAATTTGCACGTAATTGCTTCTGTTTATACTTGTGTACATAAGGTCCTTAGAAAGAGTCGGCTCAGGAGAAGATATGGGAAAATCTGGTTTGCTTGTCATCTATTTTAGCTGCAGTTTTTTTTGGTTGTTTTGCCTGGAAAGGAAACCTCAAGTGATTGTTTTCCCTTTCAGTTTCTTTCCTATTTCTCAGATGTTTGTGCTCTCTGTGAGTGTGTGTTTTTGGATTTTTGCATCAGGGAATGTATGCCTTTTTTTGCCTGTACTGCTTTTTATTTGAAGTGTATGGAAAATATTGCAGTGTGTTCACAATGTACCATTTTTTTCAAAATGCGTACAAAGTTTCATTAAAACACTTTTTGACCAATATACTCATGTAGAGATCTCAAAAATGTTCTGACTATATGACCTGACATGCTAATGCCAGAACAAAGCACAAAAGAGAAAAAGGAAATATGTGTTACATTTTTTTATTGCTTCTTGGATGGACACTAGAGAAATACACCATCTAACTTGAGGAAAATAGTAGGATTTAATCTGCTGCATCATTAGTTCTGAGCATCTTCCTTTTCCTCTGCTAATACATACCTATTTGTCACATGCACCAGGACAGTCTGAACTTTATTTAAACATGAGCAAAATTAGACACATGGTCCTGACACAGTCTTGACACCTATGCTTCTCTAGCATAAAAATTTGTAAGTGTGGATAAATTCCACTGTTTGTGTAAGTGTATCTGCAGATATGATAGTTGAGAGTCATCAAGTTTGGAGATTACGCAAAGCTTTAGGCTCTATAAATTTACAGTTTTTAGGAAATGGATTGCTCTTTGAAACAGGGCTTCTCAGCTTACAAGTTGAGTGTTTCAGGCAGCTTGCCAAGAGAATTTGTGATCATTAACTTCCAAAAATTTGTCTCCTGAGAAGTTTTGAGCTCTGATCTAGGCCATACTGGAGATATCAGTGATATTAGCCTTCTCTTGGTTGCTTTCTTTCCTAGATCATTGCACAACTCCTTTACATTTTTGAACAAATACAGAGCAAATAAAATGCATATGAATTGTGCCATACATCATTGAATGAACTGAATTCTTCTACTAACTAGACTAAAATTGCAGGCACAGAACTGGAAACTGTAATATCATGAAAATAGGACTTGGGAATAAGACCCAGAAGGATGAGTACTTTCCATTGATGCCCATTATCATGTAACCACCAATTTCATAGTGGTTCTTTTATTATTTTTGGTTTTTTTCATTATTCTTTTTTCACATAAAGATAATGACAAAACAAATGCTAACTGCAATTACTCTTGCCACCTAACATTATGGTACTTTATCATCAAAATATTATTCCTTTTTTTTCCTGATTTTTCTAATTTTACTATTCCTGATAGAAGTAGCCACAAGGGAAGGCAATCATTTGCTTTGGTGACAGTTTCTTTATTATTTCCTCAACTGCTGTTCTTATCTCTGAAAAGAAATTCTATTATGCTTTTTAGGCCAAGAAAAATGACATTTTATTGTTATTTTACCTTATGTTTTTGTCCTTGAGTTCAACTTTTAGGAATATATAGAAATTATATTTGTTCTGTAGCTACTGCAGCCAGCTAACATGTGTAAACAGCTTACAACATAAGAAATAAGAAAGTCAGAATTCTGCCTCAGTCTTTGCTGACTCTTAAGCACAGAATAAAATGTGAAGATATTTGTGAATCTGTAGCCTCTTCCTGGATTTAACATGAAAGCATATAAAACCAGGATGCATCAACTACCTGGAACTATAAATAAGTCTAATTCCCAGTAGTTTTTGCATCCTAATTCTTCAGCAATAAGTGTATATATATAATAGAAAATATATTTCCTTAGAAGGAAAAAAAAGTTCCTCATCCTACCACACATAGCTAAACACTCCCCAAGCAGAGAAGGAGCACCTAAAACTTAACCTCTAAAAAGGAACCAGATATCTCTAGCCTGATGCTTTCAGAGAAACACGATCATGAGCCAAATAATTTCCCATTTTGTCCTCACGCTTATAATCTGCACAGGGCTAGCTACCAAAAGGAAATACCAATGTGCTGAGACAATGAAACTGAGGACAGCTTGTGTGAATATTGTAGATGTTTCAAGATATTTCCTACAATTCCCTATAATTAGGCTCCTGCTGACACATTGTCTATCTTCCAGCGATGATTCTCACTTTGAAATGAAACAGTCAAAACTATGATGATCCAAACTATGATGATTGATGGGAAAGGAATCTTTATTTTTTCATTTTCTCATATATCTCTCTCTATTACCAGAAAGAGCCATCTTCTGTGTGCTTGCAGTTTCCATGTGTCATGAGTTTACTCAGAACATTCCGAGCAGTAGATGGCTAGGGACCTTAAACTGTATGATATGAGTTTTATCAAAGGCCAGTCTGGACCACAACACCAAAAACCAAACAATAAAATGTTTGATAGCACTGGAAGAAAAAGAATAGAGATAAAGATACATTCTGATGCAAATGTGACAAAAAAAAAAAAAATTGAAACTGGTTAGTGCAAGAATAAGGGAAAATGGGATAGAAATTTCAGCCTTCAATGATCAGAAAAATTGTAATTTTCTGGAAGCATAGGCCAAAGTTTTTTTCATCCTTAAGATTGACTTAATAATAAAAATTTTAAAGAGTGGAAAGAAAAGGAACATGAAAGATGCATAAAATTTCAAAGCTATTTTTTTCATAACTTGTTCAAAAGCAGTTTCCTCTTAGTTTAATTGCACTTTGAAATCTAAAACTTTGTTAGTAACATAACATCCATATTTAGGCATCATGGATCACCTTCTGTTGGGAAAATGTGAATTTTAAATCATATACTGTATTGTAAAAATATCCTAATTTCTTTAATGTATTTTTATCTCTTACAATCATATCAACCCTGATTCAATTAGCCCAGTGGTGACTCCCTAGTTTTACTGCAATAGGATTTTTCTATTTGACATATCTGATATGCAGAGGAGTTGCCTCCTGTCATTTCATTTGGAGACGGATGGAAATGATAATTTTCTAGGGAGGAAATCTTTGTCTGCTGTTTTATTAGTAATATGGCTCCAGATCATCTTACAGGTGTTTTTCAGTGGTGGGGTTAGACTCCATCCCAATCTGATAAGGAGTTCCTAATAAGAGGAAATTAGGTCAGTACTCGCAGAAAAAATTAAGTGCCATATGTCCTGACTCTTCATAATGATCATTAAATCCCCAAAGGACACCTATACAATACAAGCAATTTTGAGAAAATAAAGCAAGTCTTCATGAAGCGGTTACAGTTTTCTGAGAGCTAATTAGGATCAAGATATTAGGTACTCTCGTTAATATGAGAAGATAAAAAAAAAACTTGCCATAAACAGAGACTTCTGCTACCTGATCCCTTTTCCCAGCCTTGATAGGTTTATTTTTATGCATGGACATAACTAAATAAGAAACAAATTGGTATATTCTAAAATATAATTTGGAAAAAAAAGAATTATTGTCCCATGTAATTTACTTGCATTTCTCTGTTTATAAGCATTTTATAAAGATTTCCTTCATTAAAAAAAAAAAAACAAACCTACTTTTATTTTTAGATTAGAATTTTCCAAATCTCACAGACCATATTTACAAGAAATATGATGTAAAGTGTTCAGGCTCTGTAAGCCATCCATTATTTCTTATTATCTAAATTTGAAGAATGAAATATTCAAATTGTCTTATCATTTAATATTTGCTTTATATTTATGAAATTATAAGTGACAAATGTATTGACAATGGAGACAAAGTGAGATTTTATACCAGGTTTTAATGGTACATAGATCTGTGATCAGATATTGGTGCCTTTTAGCAACCTATCTATGAAAAAGAGAATCACTATTGTATGAAAAAGAGAATCACTATTCTCATGTGACTCACCCTTACCACAGCCAGTGTTCATCCAGTGTGTTTTATATGATGTTTGCATGCATGTTACAGTTTAATTTTAAAAGAAGAATTCTTTTTATTTTAAAACAAGTATTAATTATTTTAATTTTAAAACAAGTATTAATTCTTTTAATTTTAAAAGAGCTTGCTGCTTTGAAACACAATTTGTGTTTGCCCTTTATATCAATAACTACAAAATGGCATTTTGTTTTGGCCTAATAACAATACATAAAGAAATAGAAAGAAAGAGAAAAATACACTATTAGGTAAATTAATTTATCCTGCATTCTTCAAAGCAGCACAAAATTATACATTGTGGCAATTTTTTTAATATAGGTAAATGTAAAAACCCTGCAAACACTGGGAATATTTTTTATTTTTAGACTGCAGTGAAATACCAACTGCAAATGTATAATAAATATAATTTAGACAATGTAAATGTCAACTGCAAAATTAAATTGTTTTAGTTTTCAGCAGAAGTAAAATTTACTAACACAAGCATTGAAAAGTCCTAACTATACTATGGAAAACATACTGTTGCCTGTGTTAACACATTTTGGAAAGGTAATATAGATGCTTAATACAAGCTAATATAGATGCCTAAACTCAGAGAAAATAACTCAGAAACATAGGAAAACATGGTAGCTCTCTGAAAAAAAAACCACCTTCCCTTGTTTTAGGAAAACACATTTTTCTGCTGCAAAATAAAACGTGTATTCTAAAGAAGTATCATGGTGTTATTTGTCTTTGATTTATCTTAGTATAAAAAACACTATTCAGAGAGAAATTTTTAACAGAGAAATTGCATTTTCTCACCCCCAATTAGATCTAGGGACAAATTAAAGTTTATAGCCTTCAGGAAAGTGCAATGTATATGTAAGCCAGGATGATCCAATGGTGCCATTACTATTTCTACATAGATCATTACATCTTTCTAGTTTAGATTCAGATTTTGAAAGTATTTGGGTTAGAATTGGGTGTTATACAAGTTAATTTTTTAGAGTTTTTGTATCCTCACCACCACTGAAAAATCAAGTAATTTAATGAGGTCTTGTCCCGGTTTCAGCTAGGGTAGAGCCAATTTCTTCTCAGTAGGTGTTAAAATGCTGTGGTTTGGATTCAGAATGAGAATGGTGTTGATAACACACTGATGTTTAGGTTCTTGCTAAGGCTTGTTTGTCATAAGTCAAGGACTTTCTTACTTTGTCTCATGCTCTGCCAGTGACGATGAATGCAAAAAACCTCCCAAAATCCCAGAACTAACTGTGAAGGAGCAAAGCAAAGACAGATGATTGGAACTGACCAAAAGAACATTCCATTCCACAGAAGCCATGCCCAGGATATAAACTGGAGGAGTTACCCAGAAGCACAGCAGATCTGGGTTTGGAAGGGGGTCTGGCAGTCAGTGGGTGCTGAGCAACTGCATTGTGCATCACCTGTTTGTTTCCATTTTATTGTCATTATTATTAATTACCATTATTATTGCATTTTACTTTAGTATCAATTATTAAACTTCTTATTTGAACATACAAGTTTTTCTCAGATTCTCCTCCTCATTTCACCAGGGTGGGGGGGCAAGAGAAGAAGGGTGTTGAGTGAGGGACTGTGTCGATTTTCGTCTCCAGCTGGGCTGAGACAGGTTTTAGCATGAGAAGGGTCTAATTTTAAGTTTGAGGAAACTGGGATTATATTTATGGTGTCTGGGACCCCCTGGAAGAGAATTTAGATCTTGGTAGTTTTAGTCAACAGAAAACAAGATAACTGAAAACTATTGACTGTGGAGGTCTGGCTTTGGTTCATTCCCAGCACTGTCTTTTGCCAGCTTCAGCAATTGCATTAGGGAGAGGCCTAAAGACAGATTGCTATTTCATGTGCTCAATTATCCGTGCGTGTACAGAGGAAAATAATGTTCTTCCAGTACTCCAGGAAAACTGCCAATTCCTGTGGAAAAACTATAGGTAAACATCAAAGTTCTCTTAAACTTCGAAGGTTTCAGCCTGTTAAGAACTATGAAATTACTATCTCTTTCTAAATAGAACCCTTTTTTCTAAAAACAGCAGTACTGTAAGCATGGTTTATTCCTGTACTGGAGAAGAGAAGCCTGATGATTACAGCAACTTAGCCAAAGAGCTAGAGATGTAGCAGGAGATTTGCTGCTTTAAAAACAGCCACTGGGGAGGGGTGAAAATTTTCTCAATGCTAGTATGTTTATTAAATTCCAAAATTTGTTCAAGAGAGCAACAGTAGCAACAAGGCCATCACAATTAATTCCAAGTATAACTGTCTGTTCACCTATTGTGGCACATGAATCATAGAATAGCTTGTGTTGGAAGGAATTTAAAAGATCATTTCGTTCCAAAACCACTGCCATGGGAGGGGAGACTTTCCACTAGATCAGGTTTCTCAAAGCCACATCCCATTTTTCTCTGGTAACCAGTGATAAGACCAAAAGGAGCAGCATAAAAGGTTCTTCATCCAGAAGGTGTTTGGGCTCTTGAACAGGCTCCCAAGGGAAGCGGTCAGAGTTCAAGAAGTGTTTTCAGGCACATGGTGAGAATCTTGGGGTTGTCCTGTGCAGGAATTGGACTCAGTTATCCTTGTGGGTCCCTTTCAACTCAGAATACTCCATGATTCTGTGCTACAATCTAGCCTTAATCCCTCCCAAGAACTGGTCAAGAAGGCTTCTTTGGGCCAACCAGTTCCATCCTCCCACTAAATATTATCTGTTTAATATCTAATCTAAACCTTCCCTCTTTCAATTAAAAAACATTCCCTCTTGTCCTATCATTACATGTCCTTGTAAAAAGTCCCTCTCCAGGTTTTCCTGTGGGACCCCGCTAGGTACTGGGAGCCTGCTATAAGGTGGAGCCTTCTCTTCTCCAGGAAGAAAACTGCTGACTCTCTCAGCCTTGGGGAGGTTCTCCAGCCCTCTGATCATCTTCATGGCCTCCTCTGGACCTGTTCTATCAAGTCAACACTCTTATGTTGAGTGTCCTGCCTCTGGATGCAGTGCTCCAGGTGGGTCTCAGCAGAGCAGAGCAAAGGGGCAGAACCCACTCCCTCCCCTGCTGCCCACGGGGCTCTGGATGCAGCCCAGGACACGTTTGGCTCTCTGGGCTGTGAGTGCCATGGCTGGGCCAGGTGCAGCCTCTCACCCACAGCACCCCTAGGTCCTTCTCTCAGATCTGCTCTTGATCCATTCTCCACCCAGCCTGTATTTGTGTCTGGGATTGCCCTAACCCAGGTGCAAAACTCACTTGGTGTTCTTGAACTTCATGAGATTTGCATGGGCCCACCTCTCAAGCCTGTCAAGATTCTTCTGGATGGCATCCCTTCCCTCCAGTGTGTCAGCTGCCCCACACGGTTTGGGGTTTGGTGTTTGCAGAGTTGCAGAAGGTGCTCTCAATCTCACCATTCTTGTCACCAATGAAGTAAAACAGCACCAATCCCAATACTAACCCTGAAGAATTATGCTTGTCATTGGCCTCCACTTGGGCATCAGGCCACTGACCAGATCTCTTTAGCTGCAACCATCCATCCAATTCCATTTCTTTGATGTCCATCCATCAAATCCATTCCCTCCAGTTTAGAGACAAGGATATTGTGTGGGACAGTGTCAAATACACATCTGCAACTAGATTATGTCTTTTCCCTTGCCTCTTAATGCCACAACCTCATCATAGAAGGCCACCAAGTTTATCAGGCAAGGTTTACCTTTTAGTGAAGTCATGCTGGCTGTCACCAATCACCTCCTTATATTCCACATGGCTTAGCATAGTTTTCACGAGTATCTCCCCCATGATCTTCCTTAGATCTGGACTGACACTGGCCTCTAGTATGTCTGCCTTTTCTCTTTTGAAAGGATGGACTTTCTCTGACTGTGAGCAATTCTTGTACTTTGGAATACACTGATGTGAGCCACAGCTTCTGCAATGGATTTGAACTTAATCTACATGTTGCATCTCTATTCTATTGCCATGATTCATTTAAAAACAAATGCTTTTGAGCATGGCTGTCTTTTGGCTTTCACAATAGGGTGGACAGCCAGATAACAGAAACACTTCAGTGCTGGATTTTTATGGCTTATATCTGGAAGGGAAAATGGCTAAAAGCATTAGTCTCTTTGCTATTCAGAATTTTGACTGCTTTAGCTAGGGGGGTTGGATTCATGATCCATTTACTGTTTCCTGTCCAGCATCTAGTTGGTACATTATGTTCCATGTCTCATTTCATTAGTTGAGCCCTACATGATGTCAATTGAAAAAAGCAGTAGCTGTACATTATAAAATCCTTGTAATGGTATGACAATGACAGTATTATAGTGGTCTTTTTCTCGGTTCCAATGTACATTTTGCCATTAAATTTCATTCCTTCGGCTCATATGCAGTGATAGAAAGAGATTCAACTATACCTCAGCAGGAGTTGTAAAATTTTCCTTGAAACGTTACATAAGGGAACACTTGATAGATGGAAAATACTGATATTGCTTTCAGTTCACCAAATGTAGAATAGTAATCTTGGTAACCAGCCTGACAACATCATAGATATTCACTTCCCTTTGGGAAAAGAACAAAAAGGGTGGGGGGAAGGGAGAGGATGGGAAGGGAAAACAAGACCTATTTCATAAAGTAGAAATTATAAATTGTCAGAATACATTTTTATTTGACCCTTATGTCAGAGAGAAAATTTTGATGAGGGTAAGTTCAAGGCAGCGTTATGAGAGATGTGGTTACATCTAGATTTGGAAGAATTAGTGCAATGCAATTGGTAAGATGTAGAAGTAGGAAGGCAGTGTCTATTTGGCAAGAATTGGATGCTCATTCCCAGTTGGATTGTACTTAGACCAATTAGATATTTACCAAAGGTAATTGTGAAAGTTACATCTTATTTCATGCCCAAATTTATGTAATAAAAATATGTAAGATGGAAATTTGTTGTACAAAGCAACTATTCATCAACATAACAACTGCTTTCAATAATCACAAAAAAAAAAAGAAATACACAAATCTGAAAGAGCAGAGAGAAAAATTGGGACTGTATCTTCATGTCTATCACCACCTATACTCAGTGTGCCCCATATTCATGCAGGGTTCTCCATTTGCTTATCTTGTATGGATAAAATGAGACTGTAGATAGGACTGCTAGGCAGCTATGGCACTGTCTGTGGAGATGTGCTTGAAGTTTTCATGAGACAGTGCAGTTACAAGCACATTTTCTACAAACCAAATCCAAACCTCTCTGAGATTTACCAGGGACAGAGTATAGAAATATCTGCTTAGAGCTAAAAACTTTCCATTCTGAAAGGCCAGTTTCAATTCCCTGTACTTTTTGTCAGTCCTTTATCTCACAAACTGATATTTTCTAGATTCATGCACACAAAGTACAAAATTTGTACCAAGTAAGGCAGGGGGGATGTGTGTGTATGTGTGTGTGTGTGTGTGTAATTCTCACTATACAGAAAGAAACCAAACATTTTTAGAGAAATTCACAGTGGTATGAAGTCTGTGACTAGGAGGAGGAGACACTCTGGAAGCTGCTGTCTGAAGAAGAGAAAAGTAAAACTGGACTGCATGCTTTGCAACATTAAATGCATAGTGTCCTATATTAAACAGGATAAATGCATAAATGCTTGTATTTTCATAAAATATTGGGATATGGAAATATTTTTGCACAGACCACAACAAGACTTGCTTACTGTATTGTATCATTAATGATAAAAACCAATATATTCCTAAGGAGTTTGCCCCACAAAAACTGGTCATGAGATCCTTTTAATACCTCACATTTTCAGTGCTTTTTATTTGCAAAAGAAATGGAGTGTCTCTTGTCTCCAAACAGAATAGATGTATACAGTCATTCATTCATTTTTTCCTTCCGCATAGTTTGCTGTATTGATAGCTCAGTACAGATTTCCATGATTACTGAAATACAAAACCTTTTCTCCAGTCATCTCACTTCATGGCATGACAATTTTAGTTTTGCTGCATGTTGATCTGCCCATATCAAGTCCTTGATTCTTTACACAAATATCACAGTCTTTTTTATGTCTGGACTGGAGCTCATGAGAATAACAGAAGCAGCTGAAATTATTCTATGCCATTTTATACTTTACCAACCTTTCTGGCTTGCAGAAGAAGTTGGAGAACTATGCTTGTGCTAGGGTCTTTAGCTATTTTCTTATGAAATTAGTAGTCATCCAGAAGAAGCCTATTACAGAAGGCTAATATCAGAAACTCCTAATATCAGAAAAGATTCCATAGGTCTTTTGGGAAGGTATTAAATACAGACAAGAAATGAAAAATTGTTGAGTATAGTCTTGAAGATCCTAAAACTGTGAAATTGCTATTGTTATATGGTTCATTCCTAAAGAATGTTTAAATCTGGAAGAGAAAATACATTTATATTGCAGAATGTATTGCCAATATAGTATTTGTTAAAAGACGTTATGCATTTCTCCCTTTCTCCCATAGCTTTTCCCTATGTATTTATGAAGAAAACGTTCTTAACTGTATAGTATTTTGTAAAAATAGTGGACAAATGAAGATTTAAGAACAGTTAGTTGCCTTGTTGCCATGGTTACCAAGAGTAATTGACACTGATTGTTGAATACACTAAAATAGAAACAGAATGTACCATTTTAAAGAGGGTACATATAGAAAATTTAGAAGCCAATTAACACTCAAGAAAATAACAACAGCACAATTTATTTTCAACTGTGTTCCCTACTTGATATAGTTTTGTGCACAAAGCATATATTAAATGTGGCTGGGTGATGAAAAAAACCCTCTATCATTGGAAGTGGTTTTAAATAATATCTCTTCAGTTCTGTAGATGGAAGTGCATGTGTGTGTGTCTGTGTGAATGTGCAGACATGAATATCTGTTGTAGGACAGCAGACAAATAGTGTCCTTTATTCCAGATACTGATAATAGCATACAATTTCATCTATATTGTGTGTAGTAAAATGCTTAGTTATTATTCTAGATTATAGACAGTTTAGGAAGCCAGGTTTTCTGTTTCCAGAGTTCTACTCTGTGCCGTAATTTCAGCTGAAACTCTTAAATAAGGTGTGTTACTTAGTATAATAGAAACAAACAAATGGGAAGTTGTATGTCTTCATGCACAATGAATTTGAATATCATAAGAAATAGACTTACTATTTTGAGCAACTAGAAAAGAGAATATATCTGAATTTTTTAAACAACAACAGTGTGTTTAGCCTCTAGAATTTATGCACAATAATACAAGTTGATTGTGCTTTAAGGTTAGGAGATGGACAGGTGTGATGAACTTACAGCTCATTTATCCATGATTTTCTTCCACTAGAAGAAGTTTTGTAAGAGACAATTGTACCCTAAGCTGGAATGTAGAAAATGGTTAGATTGTTTAATACTCTGTTAGTGCAGAAGGTGCATTTCTACAGCACTGTAGTTTTTTCATAAACCGTTAATTACCTTGCAACACTTATAGGCTACAAAGAAATATTATATACAATGATTTCACTAAGGAAATTGAGGTATATTTTTTTAAGTATGTGTGATGGAGTTGAGACATTAAATGCAGTCATTTTCAAAAATCTCAGGTTAATTTTTTAAGGCTTGCTGGTCACTGGGCAGTTTTCAAAATCTGGTTTCTTACCTAGGTGCCCAAAATTGGGTTACATCATTAGCAGATATAAAAGTTAAATGCTCAGAGTTCTATTGAGCCACAAGCATGATCTAATTTACTATTGAACTGCACCATTTTCTCTTGGTAACTCATGCATGCAATTTAGTTGGCAATCAGTTTAAAATGTCCTCTTGGCAAAATACTTGAAATGCTCACCAATTCAGCTTGAAAAATTTTCTTTTCAGTAAAATCAGCCACTCAAAGGAAAAAACAACCTGGATGCAACTTGACATTAGTAAAAGAGGAAGATTTCAGCAAACCCAGGGACCTTGTCATGAGATCCCAGTGAAATGACATGAAGAATTGAAATTATGAATTATTGTGTCAGTGAATAAGAAATAATGACCATTAAGACACCGCTATGGTAACAATTTTGACTTACAGTAGCAATATTTTCAGAGGGCTGAATCAGAACTCTCTTACCCAGATTGTTCTGATCAAAGCCTTCCCAAGCTTCAGGACTGCAATTCTTTGCATTGTCTCTTTTGGATTTCAGTAGAAGTCTACCATCTCTCAGAATTCATGTGGACCCTACTCACATATTTCTTTATGCAACACTATTGAGTAGGAGACATCACAACAGTGTATATTCATCCATTTTAAGCTGGGATTAAAGGAATATCTTTGAAAGTCAGGGAAAGGGTTGCACAGACTAGTTTTGTCTGTAAACCAGCATAATGAAGCAAAGGATTCAGAGTTGGGAAAGCACCTCTTGCCTGAGCCTCATGAGCTACTTAGATAAGTAAATACCAGTAGAATGCCAGTGCTTTCTACAGCATGTTGTTCTAGACAAGCGATAGCTGAATAATAAAGACAAGAAGATTAGAGTGAGCCCTCTGTAAAACTAGAAGGAGGGGATTTCCTAGACTTCTTTCTTGGAAGGGGAGGAACTACTTCAGCAGCTGGGGTTAAAGAAGTGTAGTGGTAATCCTCTACCTCCTTCTATCTCTTCACTTTGATGCTTCTTTTGTCATTGTTCCACTGCTCCTGTCACCTAGGGATCTGGGATTTATTTTGTGTAAACTGAAGTTTGCTTCTGACTGAATAATATTGGGGTAGCTATATATTGGGGTATTTCAGTATCCTACTGACATTAGCTTAAAGAAGTGAGGAGAGCCAGTTTGAGGTGCTAGCCACTAATGCAAACACTCCGGACACTTTGTTTCTCTGCAGAGGGAAGCGGCACCAGAAATCACCCCCATCAGCTGCTGCTGCCTCTCACTAATCCCCTCAGGGTACATCTATGCTTTCAGTCATATGTGATTGCGATGTTTGCTGTGTGTGAAAATGCACATTAGCTGGGTTTAGAGGTTGAAAACATACCCCAGAAGCAGAGTAAATAAGCTTAGCAAGGGTGCTCGCTGTATCTGCTCAGGGTGTGTAGCAGTAGCCCTGTTCTGTGTACCTGATCAGGGATGTTGGCAATAGCTCTTGTGCACAGGCAGGGTGAATTGAATTGCTGCTGTGACAGCTGCATAGACAGATCCCAAGCTATTAAGGGGGCTTTACAGTCCTATTCTGAAATTGTAGGTTTGAGTTTTCTTTTTTTCTTTTTTCCTTTTTTTTTTCTTTTAATATATACACCAGAACCTTCCCCTCATTTTTTCCTAATACTCTGATATCATAAAATCACATTTGTATATCATAATGCCTTATTTTAGAACTAAAAAATGATATTTTTGGACTTTAAAAGACAGGCTGCCCCTGTAGGTAAATCTGCAGGAAGCATTTCTGTTGCAGTGACTGTTTCACAATAGATAGCAGAATATTATCCACAGGTTTAATTTTATTATTGCTCTTAGTTTTCTTCCAAGGATGCCTAATAAGAAAGGTATCATCAAAACATAGACAGATTTTTGCTGAATGACATAAAACTGTCAGAGATGCTGAGCTTTGATGTTCCATTAAGTGATCGATGTGGATTACTGACTTTTGGCTAAATGCTGCTCAACTCTGTAAGGTCAATATTTGTTAGTTCATTGGTAGAATAATTAATCAATCAATACAGGATGCTTGAAGTCAGGAAAAAAATATTGCCAAGACTGAGCGTCTGGCATTAGGAACTAAAATTATTTCATAATGTCTTTGGAGTATTATTAACTCCCTGTTTACAGAATTTATTTGTAACCATCACATTTCTAGTAGAAGGAAGGAAAAAAAGCCAAGCAAAGAGCACTTGTAACCTTGAGCTGCAGGAAGGAAATACCTCTAACAAGCAGAGTGCATCATCATTAGTTCTTCCCTTTCACATCATCACACTCAGCTTGGAAAAATAATTGCATGCAATTTTTCTATTTTACAGTTGGGCCACATGACACAGTGTTCTTTCTTTAGAGCTCCTACTCCAGTTCTCCCATCTTGTCTTTTTTGTAGTCTTTAGCACTGCCAGTAGCCTCTCACATGTCTCCACTGGAAGCTTTTACAACACTGCATGTACAATGCCTTCCATGACAAGGCTCTGAACCATCAGGCAGAACTTTTAGAACACACACTGCTGCAATAATATTAATGAATATAGATAAAAGGCATCAATAGGTAGACTGGGTATTTTCCAGGTATAATAGCTTTAAATGTCACAATTTTATTAGAGTTTATAGTCTAATGCACCTGCCATTGCTTTAAACTTACATGTAAAAAAATGTGTATAGACTTCTTGTCTAGAATGCTAAGATGGGCACTTCTTCACTCACTTCATCTGTCCAGAATGTTTTCAGGCTTTGAGAATTGAAAGAAGGAATTCTTTCTCAGAGATTTACAAAATGTGCTTTTAATGAGTACTTCAAATATTTTAAAAGCAAATTCCTTCTTTATATGCCTTGTTTTTGTACACGCACATATAAAATTGCTGATAATTGAGGGTGCACTCAATTGTGAGATCCAAATTTCCTGAAAATTTAGGAAATTATATGGTAAATATTTGAAGAATAAATAGTTGACACCCTTCATTAAGAAAGGGATGTTTTTCTCCTCACCAAATGTTAATATAAATTTTAATGAATTAATATCAGAACTACTTAGCATAAGTGGGAAAAGGAGTTGCAATAGAGAGACTAGTTTTGCTAGGATCATTCACTCAGAACTTGGAAAAGGTAGAGAATAGCTTCATGGTGTTTTCAGGGGTGAGAGACAGCACGTTCTGTCAGACTTACATGCCAGCTGGCTTGCAAATTCTAGACCTTAATAAAGGCATATCCCAGGCTTTGGCTGCTAACTAGGCCATGCTCTGGCTTTCTGTGACTCCCTCAGTCATGCAGTGTGGCAGAAAGATTCTGCAAGGGCAAGGCTGAGCACTGCTGTGCTCTAGGCTGTTCTTTGTCATCTGACTGAGAGGGCACATTGTTCAGAGAAATTGAGGTTGCACCAAGTAGGAGGGGTGAGAAATTATGGTCCTTTAGACCCCACTTATTCTGACAGCAACAGTGTTGACTTTTTCTTCCATTTTAGTAATGAAGAATGGAAGCACTAAGAGCCTACATATATGGAATTTAGAGAAGGGTAGGAAACTATTCCCAGATCTACCAAGCCATGGATTTTTTTCAAAACAAGTGAAAAGGCATAAGCCTCTTAGTACTTTATTAAATTTATTAGACGTATGACAAGCTCTTATAAGAATTTTGATTCAAAGGTTATGACAGTTATGTGAAACATTTCCTCACACAGTTATCTTAAAACTATGTATTTTTGGGGTGTTGTTAGCAGGTAAGTATGTAATTTGATTGATTTTACTAGAGATATTTTGTTACAGGAATAATGATTTGTGGTGTAGTATGATGAAGCGCAGAAAAGACAGGCTCAGACCTTTTCTTTCATGCTTTTGGTTAGTTTGGAGGTTTTATAAAAGCAATCTAACACCACAAATTACAAGAAAATTCTCTTACGTAACTTCTGTTAAATATTTACAGTTTGGCTGTTTCACATATCACCTGAATGGTTTATTGCTTTCTGTTTGTCTGTGTAGAATTAGAGGAATGTACTTGAAACATTTCAAATCCTGTTATAACATCATATTTCCATTTGCCTTGCAGCGTCATCTACTCATTCAAATTGAGATGACTGTAGGTGTCTGATGGTGTGATCTTCGTAGAAGGGAGAAAGAACACTTCAGTGGAGTTTCCTATGTACCATGTTTCCCTGGATTGTACTGGGTTACTGTGCCGCAGCTTGTTATACCTCATTGCAACTAGCATGCCATGACAGAAATAAGTCAGTAAGGATACAAGGTACCACAACACTGAGCTATGGCAAATGCATACAAAACTGAAATAGATGTTGTATCTTAACAACAGAAACTGTAGGTTTCTTTCCACCAATAGTTTTCATACAATGACTCTAGAATTTTATGCTGACAAAAGGCTGTCAGGATCTGAACTGTGGTTCCAGGCAGAGGTTAAGCATCTCTCTGAAATGGGAAAACCTGCTCTGCTTGAGAAACTGTTACTCTGAATGGCAAACTTCTGAAAAAATTTTTTCTCCCTAATATTGGGCTTCAAAAACCTCTCTATACTTACACTTTACTGTTATTATGATCCCTTTTGCACTCCATCAGGTTTCAAATATCTCAGTAGTGGGTGCTATACAGATACACAGGATGACACATAATATGATTCAGCATAAGTGACTTGAAATTTGAAAGTGTTAGGAAGAAAGCTGGAAGTCCTGAAAAAGCTACTTTCAATGACAATCAATAAAAAATTATTTTCATTCTGATGAGGCTGTAAGTTACAGCCTAACAACCTTTTCTATCAGGGGATGCTGGAGAGCCTCCCAAAGGAGGTAATGTCATTGTCTCTGTTTTATAGAAAAGGACAAAAATGGATAAATTTGTTCAGAATGACCCAGGAGATGAGTGGCCAAGGCTAGACAATGGTTAATGTCATCACAGAACTGAGTAAATACGACTTTGTCTGCTCCATGGGGTGCACTTCTATGGCTTCTGATGAAGACACTTTCCTAGGAATTACAACATAGTCAACATGTACTCAAATGCTACATTAAAACTGGCTCCTTCTAATTTTCTTCCTTTTATTTTGTTTTTCAAGGAAGCATCTCCAAAAAAAATTCTGATAGTGCTAAAATATTATACGCTTCTAAGAATTTTAGGTATTGGAATAATCTTTTTTTGAAGAATTTTGTGCAGAGGAAGTTACTGACATTATAATTTGCTCATTTTTTCTTTTTGAAAGCATTTACTTCAGAGGCAAATTAAAATATCTTCTTTCTGGGAATATTGTTCTAAACCATTTTTTTTCTGACAATGGGTCAGAAATATAGGACAAGAAAAGCCTACAAGAAATCATCAATCTTCTCTACTTATCCATCTTATTTTATGTTTGGTTACATTAAGAGAACACATATATGATTTACCACTATTTAAATGTGAGTTTTGTCTTGAAAAATGTCAGAGTGAATAGCACTCAATAAAAAAAAATAGAAAATCAACAACAGATAGGAAGAGTTTTTACAAATAGAGTTAGTGGATGCCTCAGAGATTTTGTCCAGTAACATGTCTGGATGGTATCTGTGGTTCATATCCAGATGCATCTTCATATGGAGATTGATAGTTATGCTTCAAAGTGGTATGGTCAACAGCTCATTTCTGAAGACAGGTTGCCAACACAGAAGGACAGGAATAGCAAAGAATGCTGTAGGCATGACTTTTTCCCAAATTAGAGGAACCTGCAGTCCTGTGAAGTTTCCTTTGTAGAGGGTTACTGGACAGAACAAGACAATTGGAAGTTAAGTACATGTGTGTTGTATTCCTCAGTAAATGGGCATATATTTTCACATATTTTTAATGGGCAGATACAGAAGATTTGCAGGAAATCTGATGGCATACACATTCGTATCCATTATACCCAATTAGGAAATGCAGCAACTGTAGAAAGGATAGGCAGCCAGTATATTATGAATTCTGGTGGGAGGCAGTAAACATGAAAGTGTTGTTCTTTGACTGCCTGAGGGCTGTCTTAAGTGCTAGGCTTTTGATCTTAGTGACAGTTTTAAAACCCTTAAGCAAACCAGAACTAAGAATAAAAAAGCTGACAGCTGTGGTTCACCTCTCTGTGTCTCTCTGTGCCATCCTATTATCCTAAACCCTTGAAGATCTTTGGAGAGAGACACAGCTCATGCTGCACATATGAAACAGCACTCATCATGTGTCTCCTGGAAGTGCACTATATATGTCTTTTTTACTTCTCTCAGGTTATTGAGACCACTAAAATGTATGACCCTAAAGATAGGAACGCATTACTGAAAGAGCTAAGGTGGTTCAAGTTTATAGTGTACGTGGTGTCCTTATGTCTTCATGAATATTGACATCTTGTTGCTATCTTATAGTATTCAGGCAGCATGCAATTTATGGTGTAAGTAAATTGAACTGTGAAGCCAATTAACTACTTTGTGGGGTAAGAAAAAAAGCTCTTGATAGGAACAGGGAAGGCTTACAGACCACATAAATAGAAATATAATTTTATGATACAATAGTTATTACATGTTTAGAAAGTTTCATGTTACAGTGGCTAATAAAAGCAGATAAAATCTGAACATGTCAGGTAAATAGTAAGTCTATTCTGGCTATAGATGTTGTTGCTTAATTATTACATTCATCATGGCTCTAGAGAAAAGCCAAAATCTCTAAGTGTAGATATATATACACTCAGATTTTATGTGGAAACACAAATGTCTGCTTTTTACCAATGCAGCCATGTAACTGTGATTTTTGCAGGTATATTTGGAAAGATATGTTCAAAATAGTGTTATAACACCTACTACAACATAAGCTATTAAGATCTTTTATGGAAACTCTAATGCCACCTATACAAATTCTTTATCACAATCAGTTCTGCTGAATAGCTACATGGGGAATTGTAAAGACAGTAGATGAGCCATTCCACTGATGGCCTTGGAGGACATTGTAATGATCTATTGCCTGAGACTGTCAGTGCTGTGGCTTCTATACTCTTTTCTCCATATACCACTTTCTAAGGTCATCATAATTTATTGATGAGAATGGCTGATTGTATATTTGGAAGTGCCTCTGACAGAAATTATGCTCTAATTATTGCTGAGAAAGTTTCCAAATTCCTGGCTGCAGGTGAAATGGAAGTAAAAAATAAATAAAAATAATTTTCTGTGATAGTAGATGATAAATCTTCAGTGGATTTCTAATACTGATGGCTGACAAACTAATAAATCATTGCACTTAAAAGAACCCACTTAAAACCAGTTAGACTTTTCTCTCTATAGGGAAATTTTCTCTTGATTTCAAGAATTAGAACAGAGCCAGAGTGAACTGTGCTTGTGGTAGATGAAATGCTCCTTTCTTTCACTTGGCAGGCTTACATTATTCGTTGAGTTTCTGTAAAAGATGTAAGAACCCACACTGATTTTTTAAAGACCTGTACTGCTAATGGAATTACACCCTTTAGTCAGAATTGCTCCTACTGCAGTATATATGCACACACAGTATGCAAAATACAGTAGCAAACAGGTAAATAATAAATAAACACAGTTAATGGAGATGTAGTAGGCAATAAAAATATATCTCATGTTTTCCAAAGCAGCATTTTAGCAAAATCTTCCATCTGGATTTGATTGTTCTAGTTTAATTAAGCCTGTTAGCTAGGAACTACAAAAAAGATTGTGGCAAAAAACAAATTATGGAAGAGATTAAATGATTCAAAATTTTGAAGGTGGACAGAAAGGAACACTGTTTTTCCTAATAGGTCCAGAATCAACAAGGAAAATGACAGGGTAATTGTAAGAGTAGAACTGGCCCCTGGGTCCCTCTGAACAATAAGAAAAATATTTAAACTGAAAAAAACCATGTAATGTATAATTGTAATATTGTATTTTAATGCCAAATACTTCTAAGGTTGAAAGCCTAATAAACTGTTAAGTAACAGAAAAGAAATATTTCAGCACTGTATATAATCCGAGAAAGCTTTAGAGCTCTGTGTATCTTTTTAACTTCCTCTCTAGAAAGTATGCTCTGTTTTGGGAAGGTACTATATAAGACCTTTGCTTAATGATATTTCACTGAATAGGGGCTGTAGAGCCATTACACTGAATGTGCCAAATTTGTTAATATGTAGTTGACTTCTAAAAGATTCACCATTCCCTATCATCCTGTTCCTCATATTTGATGATGTTGATAAATCACTGTCAACATGAAACTTACTTTAGTCTCAATGACCGAAATAACACCAATGTATTTAATTCCAAACTCGCACAGCTGAGTAACTGTATTCTCTGACACAGAACCAGCCAGTTCACAAACATCTTCAGAATTTTAAACCTCCAGCAGATTTAGAATTTGGAGCTTGGTCTAGACATAAAATATATATTGTGTGAAAGTTCAAGAGCTACTACCTAAACACAGGAAATAATGGTCTCAGGATCTTGCTCTAAGATTGAAACCTGTCATATAGCATAGACAATTTATTTTAGAGTAGTCTATTATAAGATGCTTTTATAGAGATTTTGATAACAAAAGGAATTGTCCTATTCTGTGTTTGCAATATAGCATGTTCATTAAAGCACAACAACAAAATGATTATCATGTATAAAAATGGTATAGGATAGAATTTTTCAAGAATCAGAAAGGTTTATTTAAATTGATTCAGGTTTTCCTGCCCAAATATTTCAACAAGAGCAAAATTATTTTCTGTCATAGATAGAAAAGATGAAAAAAAAAAAAGGCCAGGGAAAAATATTGCTACAGATTAACCTGTGTGTACAGTGATTGTAGTGTAAATGGACTTTCCTTTGTGCATACAATGATGTTATCTTTAGCAACCTATGTTGCTTAGTAGAAGCTCCTTAATTTACTACCATAACTGGTTCAAAACACTCCTCATTGCTTTCTTTTCAAACAGCCTTTTTTTTTTTCTGGTACAGTTGTGATGACCTTGATAGGTATTATATCCTGTTTCTATTGTCCTAATGCCCCACTTTACGTCTCTGATAGGCTGCTGATAATTTCCTCGCTGTGTTTGTAGGTGGTGACAATTTTGATAAGGTACTTTGACTTCTGTAGTATTTCAGATTAAAATTTTATGCAGCATCTCATTTGATTCTTAGTTTATTAGTTCTAATATTTAGTGGAACGTCAGTTAGGTCAAAGTGAAGGCAGAATCAATAAAGAATAAATAATGAATAAAGAGTTATTATGCAAAAAGAGACATTACCAATCTGTGAATTATTTTTTCTGTTACAACTGAGAGACTAACTCTATTACTTTTTCAAGGACACTTCACACACTTCACACATTTGCATAAAACCATTTTATTAAGATTAATAGAAAAAAATATGAGAGTTATCCATTGAAATAAATGCTCAATTATTCAGTTAGTAAAGAATGTGTTCTGTGTATCCACAGAATATGACCTGGGTACTTCAAAAATCCATCTCAAAAATAATTTTTTATTTTGGTGGAATTTTAAATACCTAACTTAGTAATGAATTTTTAATTCTGCAAGCCAAGAAGTTAAATATTAATCCATTGATTGTGAGGAATCTGGGAAACATCTGATAAAAACAAAATCACATTGAATCATCCTCTGAATCTTCACTTACATATTCCAAAAGAGGGCAGCAAATGTCTGCCTATCTGGTGCTTTCCAGTTCTGGTCAGCAGTGGTCACTGATGGCAGGGTTATGCAGACCTTTCCTATACTCACATCTTAAAGAACCTGTTATGAAGAGGAAGGATTTTTCAGAGAAAGAATGAAAGCCCAGTTGGCTCATCGAACAATCCTTCAAAATGTTAACAGAAGGAAGACACTGCATGTTAGATGTTTCCTTTATTTTACTCCAGGTCTGGTAAAATGCAATCCAGAGCAGACACAACAAAATAATCTGTGCAGTTCAGAATAAAAACTCTTATGGTTTTCTTTACACCAATATGCAATTTCCCCTTTTTTTCTCTCCTCAAATACTAAAAACATTGTTTAAATATAAATAGACAACCCTCCTCAACCTAAAGATACATGCAGAAAGCAAGAAAAGCAAAAAAATTCTTTGCAGTATGGAATTGGATTTACAGTACAGTAAGGGGCTTTTAGAACCAATGTGCATTTTCAGAAAGGATGACTGAAAAAACAAGAAGGACATTAAAAATTTCTTACTATAATTTAACACTTTGGATCCAAAATTCTTCTTCTCAGAGAAAAATCTGGAAAATAACACACATATATATAACTTATTGAATATTTAACTGTTCATGTTGCTACTCCATGTAGAGATGCCTTACTAACTGTCATGGCTGTGAATATGTATTGTTATGTTCACAATTGCACACACCTATGCATGCTTTTGTGAATTTCCTTTCAACAACTACATTTTCTGCTTGTTTGCATGGATGCTTATTACCAAAGTAGCTAGGCTTCAAACACAGTAGAATAAAAAAGAAAAAAAATACTACCATATAATATAAAATTAATATCTCTCTTTTTAATAAGGAGATTAAAATTTGAGTTTTTAAAAATTCTGGGATATCTCCAATTTAATTTTTTTCTTAAATCTAGAATGACTCTTTTTAAAAAAAATAAAATCTTAAATGTAATGACACAATATGCTGGCTTTTACAGATTTGGAATATTTTTATAGAAAAGAGTTTAGGATTTTATAGAAAAGAGTGTAGGAGGGGCTAGCAAGGATAGAAGGCACAACTATAAGCTTATGTCAAAAGACACATGGTGCATTAATAATAAAATACCTTGAAATGCGTTGGCAAATTTTTGTAGTGTTGTACTATTTCAGTTCTATGTATTTGTTCAGTATGTAGGAAGGGTCTCACCCTGTCCATTTTTAGTCTGCCTTCCAGCCTATTAATATTGCTTGTGTCTCCTTTAAAAACATTTGGATTTTCTCTCTCTTTATTCACTTGCTACTAGTTGCTGAAGGTTATGATGTAGACTGCATACTTTGCAGAATTGCTCAGAGCAGGGCTAAATTCAGACTTAAATCAGCTTCCCTGGGACCTTGTCAAGCTGAGGTTTCAAGACTTGCAGTAAAATCTGCAAGAAGTTTCACAGCACCTCTAAGTAACCTGTTCCAGTGTTTAAACACTTTTAGAGGAAGAATTGGCGGTATGTGCAGCTGGAATTTCCCGTGTTTGACTTCGTGTCTGTTGAACCTTTACATTCCACTCTGTACCCACCAGAAGAGTGATCTGTGTCCTCTCAGCAGCTCCTTTTCAAGCACAAACACATCTATGGGAAGACTTGACTAGAAAAACAAAAGATGAACTCATTTTTAAGACATTATTCGCTGGGTCCCACTCTGTGTAGTTGCTACCAAGCCAGATGGGCAGCAGACTGCACAGATATAGGAAGGTACTCTCCCTCAGGGGCAGGACACTGCATTTGCCTTTGTTAAGCTCATGAGGTTATTGTCTGCCCATTCCATCATTTGAGCGTAATGACCTTCAGATATGCACAGAGGAAGGAGAAATGTACTGTCCATAACTGTGATGGACAGAAAAAGAGGTCACGGCCTAAATTGTAGCAAGGGAGTCCTGGGTTGCTGTACAGTCCTAGGGTGCTATACAGACACGTCAAGTACTAAAGACTGTGAAACACCAAAACTGGTCACTTAGAAGACCACAGGTTTGGTAAAGGGAAACATAAATCAGATCCCCTTCAGTACAGCCGTTTTTTTTTTTTAACGGGCCTTAGGCATTTGCCTCAGGTTGATTTCCCAAATGATGGAAAACTTCAGATTTCCATATACCACTCATTTCTTTAGGGAAATGTTTCTTTCTTATAAATATACCTCTGACAGAAATACCTGTATTTCATTTATTTAGAGAAGAAAATATCTATTTTCTAATACTAGACTAAAATTCCCTAAGTTAGAGGCAAATGGAAGTTAGTCCAATAAGTTAGAATTTGAAGTTGTCTTAATTTCCCTCTTGATTTTTTTTTTTCACTTATGGAGCAATTGCTCATTTAATTCAACATTTTTTAATTTTCACTCAGTAACTAAATAAATGTAAACAATTACAATGCTTATGTTGCTACTGCAACTAATTGTAATATTAAATTCCCCCTGTGAATGGAATTTTAATGTTCTTGGTGGCATTTTGTCAGCAATTTTCCTGCTGTTTAAAAGATCACTGTCTAATGGGATTAAGGTGGATAATCAAATCTCAAACTGGAATTAGGCTATGAGGTTTAAATGCCTGGGGAATACCTCCTTACTAAATATGAATGAAAGAGGTTCAGTGCACACAGAGGAGAAAAATAAATGGAAGGCTGTCTTTTTATGCTATGGTGTTACCTCAAATATCTTGACAAGAAACTTGGATTCCTTTTCTGACATTCAGACCTTTAGACAATTTATCATTCAGTGTTGGGGATTGAAATAATATTTCAAGAGGTTTTATGTACGTTACATTAATTGGGGTACATTGCTTATGCCTTAGGGTTTTAGATTTTGGCTTTGTCTACAATTTTTAGTGTTGCATTGAACCTATTACTGGTGTTTTAAAAAATATTAAACATTACTTATTGACATATAAAATTGTTGTGAATTTATTTGAGTCTGCTCTTTCAAACACAATTCTGAACTTTGTGCATGTTTGTGCAGCTGGGACACTTGGGCCAAAAGAATATGCCTGATGTTCAGTGTTCATGACTTCCTACATGTGATATGCATGTGGGAACTAGGAAACTTACTTTGCAAAACTGCAAAAAAGAAGTGGTAGCAACTGTTTTCCTCACGGGAGTATTAACTTATGCAAGTTGAAATAATAAAAGGAAAAAAAATATGACACACCTGTAAACAACTGTCAACTGCTATCAGATATTTTTGAGCGTAGCTTGCAAGCTGGAACAAATTGATAGATAGAAGTCAGCCTGTAGAAGAGAGCAGACATCAGGAAATTGTCTTCTGTGTTTGGTTAGGTATGCTCTATGGGTATAAATCCTGTAAGGGGTTTTCTCCCCTAGCTTCCCTTGCTTCAGTGTTTTATACAAGGAAAATATTTTTTCCATCAGAAATAAAAGGATAATAGTGTTTATTTGGTTGATATCATAGCAGTTGACACAGGAATTGAAAGAAGACCAAAAGACACATTTTGGGAAAAAACTTGAGCTGAATGTTTGTGCACTATAACTGAGACCAGCAGATGACATGTGTCCCTTTTAGTTTGTATGGAGATAAACAAATATAAGACATGTTCACTACTGCTCAAATGAAATTTTCCAGAATATTTTCTAAATTATTCAATGCAATTTTTTTATTTCTAAACTAAGAATTGTCCTGCAGTAGTACACAGGCCATCTTCTCAAAGATAATAATTTTAATATACTAATACCTGAAACTATACTGACATATACCAGCATATATCCTTGCAGTACTACCTCTGTAAATACCTGTGAAAATTAATTTAATGCACATTAAAATTGTGATTAGATTCTGACTTTTTAATATATTTTGACAGGATATTTCACAATTGGTAAAATTCCAATCTTAGAGCAGGGCAATTTAATGAATTTCAATTATATGTATTTAGCTTTAACTGTTTTAATCCAACTATTTTAACTTAACTAATAGGCTGATTGTTTTATTACAGCTGTTTAATACTTACATGACTCCTCTAAAACATTAAATTTAGACTTGTTATTAGCTTCAGTAAGACAGAGGAGTGTGAGACCTTATGTATCTGTTACTCCACTACACTTCTTTCTAAATTTTTTCTAAAGGCACTTGAAAAAACTGAAATTAGTGGGAATATTCCAAATACCTCTATGGCTAGTAATATTTTTAGCATTAACTGCTTTGATCAGAATGTTTCTTTGTGGAGCTGTCCCACTTTTGTTTTCAGGACTGGAACAAAATATTTACCAACGAGGAAAGCCTTCCTTCCTTCCTTCCTTCCTTCCTTCCTTCCTTCCTTCCTTCCTTCCTTCCTTCCTTCCTTCCTTCCTTCCTTCCTTCCTTCCTTCCTTCCTTCCTTCCTTCCTTCCTTCCTTCCTTCCTTCCTTCCTTCCTTCCTTCCTTCCTTCCTTCCTTCCTTCCTTCCTTCCTTCCTTCCTTCCTTCCTTCCTTCCTTCCTTCCTTCCTTCCTTCCTTCCTTCCTTCCTTCCTTCCTTCCTTCCTTCCTTCCTTCCTTCCTTCCTTCCTTCCTTCCTTCCTTCCTTCCTTCCTTCCTTCCTTCCTTCCTTCCTTCCTTCCTTCCGCCACTTCCTTCCTTCCTTCCGCCACTTCCTTCCTTCCTTCCTTCCGCCACTTCCTTCCTTCCTTCCTTCCTTCCTTCCTTCCGCCACTTCCTTCCGCCACTTCCTTCCTTCCTTCCGCCACTTCCTTCCTTCCTTCCTTCCTTCCGCCACTTCCTTCCTTCCGCCACTTCCTTCCTTCCTTCCTTCCGCCACTTCCTTCCTTCCTTCCTTCCTTCCTTCCTTCCGCCACTTCCTTCCTTCCTTCCTTCCTTCCTTCCTTCCTTCCTTCCTTCCTTCCTTCCTTCCTTCCTTCCTTCCTTCCTTCCTTCCTTCCTTCCTTCCTTCCTTCCTTCCTTCCTTCCTTCCTTCCTTCCTTCCTTCCTTCCTTCCTTCCTTCCTTCCTTCCTTCCTTCCTTCCGCCACTTCCTTCCGCCACTTCCTTCCGCCACTTCCTTCCGCCACTTCCTTCCGCCACTTCCTTCCGCCACTTCCTTCCGCCACTTCCTTCCGCCACTTCCTTCCGCCACTTCCTTCCGCCACTTCCTTCCGCCACTTCCTTCCTTCCTTCCTTCCGCCACTTCCTTCCTTCCGCCACTTCCTTCCTTCCGCCACTTCCTTCCTTCCTTCCGCCACTTCCTTCCTTCCGCCACTTCGTTCCTTCCGCCACTTCCTTCCTTCCTTCCTTCCTTCCGCCACTTCCTTCCTTCCGCCACTTCCTTCCTTCCTTCCTTCCTTCCTTCCTTCCTTCCTTCCTTCCTTCCTTCCTTCCTTCCTTCCTTCCTTCCTTCCTTCCTTCCTTCCTTCCTTCCTTCCTTCCTTCCTTCCTTCCTTCCTTCCTTCCTTCCTTCCTTCCTTCCTTCCTTCCTTCCTTCCTTCCTTCCTTCCTTCCTTCCTTCCTTCCTTCCTTCCTTCCTTCCTTCCTTCCTTCCTTCCTTCCTTCCTTCCTTCCTTCCTTCCTTCCTTCCTTCCTTCCTTCCTTCCTTCCTTCCTTCCTTCCTTCCTTCCTTCCTTCCTTCCTTCCGCCACTTCCTTCCTTCCGCCACTTCCTTCCTTCCTTCCTTCCGCCACTTCCTTCCTTCCTTCCTTCCTTCCTTCCTTCCTTCCTTCCTTCCTTCCTTCCTTCCTTCCTTCCTTCCTTCCTTCCTTCCTTCCTTCCTTCCTTCCTTCCTTCCTTCCGCCACTTCCTTCCTTCCTTCCTTCCGCCACTTCCTTCCTTCCGCCACTTCCTTCCGCCACTTCCTTCCTTCCTTCCTTCCTTCCGCCACTTCCTTCCTTCCGCCACTTCCTTCCGCCACTTCCTTCCTTCCGCCACTTCCTTCCTTCCTTCCGCCACTTCCTTCCTTCCTTCCGCCACTTCCTTCCTTCCTTCCTTCCTTCCTTCCGCCACTTCCTTCCTTCCTTCCTTCCGCCACTTCCTTCCTTCCTTCCTTCCGCCACTTCCTTCCGCCACTTCCTTCCGCCACTTCCTTCCGCCACTTCCTTCCTTCCGCCACTTCCTTCCTTCCGCCACTTCCTTCCTTCCTTCCTTCCTTCCGCCACTTCCTTCCGCCACTTCCTTCCTTCCGCCACTTCCTTCCTTCCTTCCTTCCTTCCTTCCGCCACTTCCTTCCTTCCTTCCGCCACTTCCTTCCTTCCTTCCTTCCGCCACTTCCTTCCTTCCTTCCGCCACTTCCTTCCTTCCTTCCTTCCGCCACTTCCTTCCTTCCTTCCGCCACTTCCTTCCTTCCTTCCTTCCTTCCTTCCTTCCTTCCTTCCTTCCTTCCTTCCTTCCTTCCTTCCTTCCTTCCTTCCTTCCTTCCTTCCTTCCTTCCTTCCTTCCTTCCTTCCCGCCACTTCCTTCCTTCCTTCCTTCCCGCCACTTCCTTCCTTCCTTCCTTCCGCCACTTCCTTCCTTCCTTCCTTCCTTCCGCCACTTCCTTCCGCCACTTCCTTCCGCCACTTCCTTCCTCCACTTCCTTCCTTCCTTCCTTCCTTCCTTCCTTCCTTCCTTCCTTCCTTCCTTCCTTCCTTCCTTCCTTCCTTCCTTCCTTCCTTCCTTCCTTCCTTCCTTCCTTCCTTCCTTCCTTCCTTCCTTCCTTCCTTCCTTCCTTCCTTCCTTCCTTCCTTCCTTCCTTCCTTCCTTCCTTCCTTCCTTCCTTCCTTCCTTCCTTCCTTCCTTCCTTCCCTTCCTTCCTTCCTTCCTTCCTTCCTTCCTTCCTTCCTTCCTTCCTTCCTTCCTTCCTTCCTTCCTTCCTTCCTTCCTTCCTTCCTTCCTTCCGCCACTTCCTTCCTTCCTTCCTTCCTTCCGCCACTTCCTTCCTTCCTTCCGCCACTTCCTTCCTTCCTTCCGCCACTTCCTTCCTTCCTTCCTTCCGCCACTTCCTTCCTTCCTTCCTTCCTTCCTTCCGCCACTTCCTTCCGCCACTTCCTTCCTTCCTTCCGCCACTTCCTTCCGCCACTTCCTTCCGCCACTTCCTTCCTTCCTTCCGCCACTTCCTTCCTTCCTTCCGCCACTTCCTTCCGCCACTTCCTTCCGCCACTTCCTTCCGCCACTTCCTTCCGCCACTTCCTTCCGCCACTTCCTTCCGCCACTTCCTTCCTTCCGCCACTTCCTTCCTTCCGCCACTTCCTTCCTTCCTTCCTTCCTTCCGCCACTTCCTTCCGCCACTTCCTTCCTTCCGCCACTTCCTTCCTTCCTTCCTTCCTTCCTTCCTTCCTTCCTTCCTTCCTTCCTTTCCTTCCTTCCTTCCTTCCTTCCTCTTCCTTCCTTCCTTCCTTCCTTCCTTCCTTCCTTCCTTCCTTCCTTCCTTCCTTCCTTCCTTCCTTCCTTCCTTCCTTCCTTCCTTCCTTCCTTCCTTCCTTCCTTCCTTCCTTCCTTCCTTCCTTCCTTCCTTCCTTCCTTCCTTCCTTCCTTCCTTCCTTCCTTCCTTCCTTCCTTCCTTCCTTCCTTCCTTCCTTCCTTCCTTCCTTCCTTCCTTCCTTCCTTCCTTCCTTCCTTCCTTCCTTCCTTCCTTCCTTCCTTCCTTCCTTCCTTCCTTCCTTCCTTCCGCCACTTCCTTCCGCCACTTCCTTCCGCCACTTCCTTCCGCCACTTCCTTCCTTCCTTCCTTCCGCCACTTCCTTCCGCCACTTCCTTCCGCCACTTCCTTCCGCCACTTCCTTCCTTCCTTCCGCCACTTCCTTCCTTCCGCCACTTCTTTCCTTCCGCCACTTCCTTCCTTCCTTCCGCCACTTCCTTCCTTCCGCCACTTCGTTCCTTCCGCCACTTCCTTCCTTCCTTCCTTCCTTCCGCCACTTCCTTCCTTCCTTCCGCCACTTCCTTCCTTCCGCCACTTCCTTCCTTCCTTCCTTCCTTCCTTCCTTCCTTCCTTCCTTCCTTCCTTCCTTCCTTCCTTCCTCCTTCCTTCCTTCCTTCCTTCCTTCCTTCCTTCCTTCCTTCCTTCCTTCCTTCCTTCCTTCCTTCCTTCCTTCCTTCCTTCCTTCCTTCCTTCCTTCCTTCCTTCCTTCCTTCCTTCCTTCCTTCCTTCCTTCCTTCCTTCCTTCCTTCCTTCCTTCCTTCCTTCCTTCCTTCCTTCCTTCCTTCCTTCCTTCCTTCCTTCCTTCCTTCCTTCCTTCCTTCCTTCCTTCCTTCCTTCCTTCCTTCCTTCCTTCCTTCCTTCCTTCCTTCCTTCCTTCCTTCCTTCCTTCCTTCCTTCCTTCCTTCCTTCCTTCCTTCCTCCTTCCGCCACTTCCTTCCTTCCGCCACTTCCTTCCTTCCTTCCGCCACTTCCTTCCTTCCGCCACTTCCTTCCTTCCGCCACTTCCTTCCTTCCGCCACTTCCTTCCGCCACTTCCTTCCGCCACTTCCTTCCTTCCGCCACTTCCTTCCTTCCGCCACTTCCTTCCTTCCGCCACTTCCTTCCTTCCGCCACTTCCTTCCGCCACTTCCTTCCTTCCGCCACTTCCTTCCTTCCGCCACTTCCTTCCTTCCTTCCTTCCTTCCTCCACTTCCTTCCGCCACTTCCTTCCTTCCTTCCTTCCTTCCTTCCTTCCTTCCTTCCTTCCTTCCTTCCTTCCTCTTCCTTCCTTCCTTCCTTCCTTCCTTCCTTCCTTCCTTCCTTCCTTCCTTCCTTCCTTCCTTCCTTCCTTCCTTCCTTCCTTCCTTCCTTCCTTCCTTCCTTCCTTCCTTCCTTCCTTCCTTCCTTCCTTCCTTCCTTCCTTCCTTCCTTCCTTCCTTCCTTCCTTCCTTCCTTCCTTCCTTCCTTCCTTCCTTCCTTCCTTCCTTCCTTCCTTCCTTCCTTCCTTCCTTCCTTCCTTCCTTCCTTCCTTCCTTCCTTCCTTCCTTCCTTCCTTCCTTCCTTCCTTCCTTCCTTCCTTCCTTCCTTCCGCCACTTCCTTCCGCCACTTCCTTCCGCCACTTCCTTCCGCCACTTCCTTCCGCCACTTCCTTCCGCCACTTCCTTCCGCCACTTCCTTCCTTCCTTCCTTCCTTCCTTCCTTCCTTCCTTCCTTCCTTCCTTCCTTCCTTCCTTCCTTCCTTCCTTCCTTCCTTCCTTCCTTCCTTCCTTCCTTCCTTCCTTCCTTCCTTCCTTCCTTCCTTCCTTCCTTCCTTCCTTCCTTCCTTCCTTCCTTCCTTCCTTCCTTCCTTCCTTCCTTCCTTCCTTCCTTCCTTCCTTCCTTCCGCCACTTCCTTCCTTCCTTCCTTCCTTCCTTCCTTCCTTCCTCCTTCCTTCCTTCCTTCCTTCCTTCCTTCCTTCCTTCCTTCCTTCCTTCCTTCCTTCCTTCCTTCCTTCCTTCCTTCCTTCCTTCCTTCCTTCCTTCCTTCCTTCCTTCCTTCCTTCCTTCCTTCCTTCCTTCCTTCCTTCCTTCCTTCCTTCCTTCCTTCCTTCCTTCCTTCCTTCCTTCCTTCCTTCCTTCCTTCCTTCCGCCACTTCCTTCCGCCACTTCCTTCCGCCACTTCCTTCCGCCACTTCCTTCCTTCCTTCCTTCCGCCACTTCCTTCCGCCACTTCCTTCCGCCACTTCCTTCCGCCACTTCCTTCCTTCCTTCCGCCACTTCCTTCCTTCCGCCACTTCTTTCCTTCCGCCACTTCCTTCCTTCCTTCCGCCACTTCCTTCCTTCCGCCACTTCGTTCCTTCCGCCACTTCCTTCCTTCCTTCCTTCCTTCCGCCACTTCCTTCCTTCCTTCCGCCACTTCCTTCCTTCCGCCACTTCCTTCCTTCCTTCCTTCCTTCCTTCCTTCCTTCCTTCCTTCCTTCCTTCCTTCCTTCCTTCCTTCCTTCCTTCCTTCCTTCCTTCCTTCCTTCCTTCCTTCCTTCCTTCCTTCCTTCCTTCCTTCCTTCCTTCCTTCCTTCCTTCCTTCCTTCCTTCCTTCCTTCCTTCCTTCCTTCCTTCCTTCCTTCCTTCCTTCCTTCCTTCCTTCCTTCCTTCCTTCCTTCCTTCCTTCCTTCCTTCCTTCCTTCCTTCCTTCCTTCCTTCCTTCCTTCCTTCCTTCCTTCCTTCCTTCCGCCACTTCCTTCCTTCCGCCACTTCCTTCCTTCCGCCACTTCCTTCCTTCCTTCCGCCACTTCCTTCCTTCCGCCACTTCCTTCCTTCCGCCACTTCCTTCCTTCCGCCACTTCCTTCCGCCACTTCCTTCCGCCACTTCCTTCCTTCCGCACTTCCTTCCTTCCGCCACTTCCTTCCTTCCGCCACTTCCTTCCTTCCGCCACTTCCTTCCGCCACTTCCTTCCTTCCGCCACTTCCCTTCCTTCCGCCACTTCCTTCCTTCCTTCCTTCCTTCCGCCACTTCCTTCCGCCACTTCCTTCCTTCCTTCCTTCCTTCCTTCCTTCCTTCCTTCCTTCCTTCCTTCCTTCCTTCCTTCCTTCCTTCCTTCCTTCCTTCCTTCCTTCCTTCCTTCCTTCCTTCCTTCCTTCCTTCCTTCCTTCCTTCCTTCCTTCCTTCCTTCCTTCCTTCCTTCCTTCTCCTTCCTTCCTTCCTTCCTTCCTTCCTTCCTTCCTTCCTTCCTTCCTTCCTTCCTTCCTTCCTTCCTTCCTTCCTTCCTTCCTTCCTTCCTTCCTTCCTTCCTTCCTTCCTTCCTTCCGCCACTTCCTTCCGCCTTCCTTCCCGCCACTTCCTTCCGCCACTTCCTTCCGCCACTTCCTTCCGCCACTTCCTTCCGCCACTTCCTTCCGCCACTTCCTTCCTTCCTTCCTTCCTTCTTCCTTCCTTCCTTCCTTCCCTTCCTTCCTTCCTTCCTTCCTTCCTTCCTTCCTTCCTTCCTTCCTTCCTTCCTTCCTCCTTCCTTCCTTCCTTCCTTCCTTCCTTCCTTCCTTCCTTCCTTCCTTCCTTCCTTCCCTTCCTTCCTTCCTTCCTTCCTTCCTTTCCTTCCTTCCTTCCTTCCTTCCTTCCTTCCTTCCTTCCTTCCTTCCTTCCTTCCTTCCTTCCTTCCTCCTTCCTTCCTTCCTTCCTTCCTTCCTTCCTTCCTTCCTTCCTTCCTTCCTTCCTTCCTTCCTTCCTTCCTTCCTTCCTTTCCTTCCTTCCTTCCTTCCTTCCTTCCGCCACTTCCTTCCTTCCTTCCGCCACTTCCTTCCTTCCTTCCGCCACCTTCCTTCCTTCCTTCCTTCCTTCCGCCACTTCCTTCCTTCCTTCCTTCCCGCCACTTCCTTCCTTCCTTCCTTCCTTCCTTCCTTCCTTCCTTCCCGCCACTTCCTTCCTTCCTTCCTTCCTTCCGCCACTTCTTCCGCCACTTCCTTCCGCCACTTCCTTCCTTCCTTCCTTCCTTCCTTCCTTCCTTCCTTCCTTCCTTCCTTCCTTCCTTCCTTCCTTCCTTCCTCCTTCCTTCCTTCCTTCCTTCCTTCCTTCCTTCCGCCACTTCCTTCCTTCCTTCCTTCCTTCCTTCCTTCCTTCCTTCCTTCCTTCCTTCCTTCCTTCCTTCCTTCTTTCCTTCATTCCTTCCTTCCTTCCTTCCTTCCTTCCTTCCTTCCTTCTTCCTTCCTTCCTTCCTTCCTTCCTTCCTTCCTTCCTTCCTTCCTTCCTTCCTTCCTTCCTTCCTTCCCTTCCTTCCTTCCTTCCTTCCTTCCTTCCTTCCTTCCTTCCTTCCTTCCTTCCTTCCTTCCTTCCTTCCTTCCTTCCTTCCTTCCTTCCTTCCTTCCTTCCTTCCTTCCTTCCTTCCTTCCTTCCTTCCTTCCTTCCTTCCTCTTCCTCCTTCCTTCCTTCCTTCCTTCCTTCCTTCCTTCCTTCCTTCCTTCCTTCCTTCCTTCCTTCCTTCCTTCCTTCCTTCCTTCCTTCCTTCCTTCCTTCCTTCCTTCCTTCCTTCCTTCCTTCCTTCCTTCCTTCCTTCCTTCCTTCCTTCCTTCCTTCCGCCACTTCCTTCCTTCCTTCCTTCCGCCACTTCCTTCCGCCACTTCCTTCCTTCCGCCACTTCCTTCCTTCCGCCACTTCCTTCCTTCCGCCACTTCCTTCCTTCCTTCCTTCCTTCCGCCACTTCCTTCCGCCACTTCCTTCCTTCCGCCACTTCCTTCCTTCTCCTTCCGCCACTTCCTTCCTTCCTCCGCCACTTCCTTCCTTCCTTCCTTCACGCACTTCCTTCCTTCCTTCCCTCCACTTCCTTCCTTCCTTCCTTCCTTCCTTCCTTCCTTCCTTCCTTCCTTCCTTCCTTCCTTCCTTCCTTCCTTCCTTCCTTCCTTCCTTCCTTCCTTCCTTCCTTCCTTCCTTCCTTCCTTCCCTTCCTTCCTTCCTTCCTTCCTTCCTTCCTTCCTTCCTTCCTTCCTTCCTTCCTTCCTTCCTTCCTTCCTTCCTTCCTTCCTTCCTTCCTTCCTTCCTTCCTTCCTTCCTTCCTTCCTTCCTTCCTTCCTTCCTTCCTTCCTTCCTTCCTTCCGCCACTTCCTTCCTTCCTTCCGCCACTTCCTTCCTTCCTTCCTTCCTTCCTTCCTTCCTTCCTTCCCTTCCTTCCTTCCTTCCTTCCTTCCTTCCTTCCTTCCTTCCTTCCTTCCTTCCTTCCTTCCTTCCTTCCTTCCTTCCTTCCTTCCTTCCTTCCTTCCTTCTTCCTTCCTTCCTTCCTTCCTTCCCTTCCTTCCGCCACTTCCTTCCTTCCTTCCTTCCTTCCGCCACTTCCTTCCTTCCTTCCGCCACTTCCTTCCTTCCTTCCTTCCTTCCTTCCTTCCTTCCTTCCGCCACTTCCTTCCTTCCTTCCTTCCTTCCTTCCTTCCTTCCTTCTTCCTTCCTTCCTTCCTTCCTTCCTTCCTTCCTTCCTTCCTTCCTTCCTTCCTTCCTTCCTTCCTTCCTTCCTTCCTTCCTTCCTTCCTTCCTTCCTTCCTTCCTTCCTTCCTTCCTTCCTTCCTTCCTTCCTTCCTTCCTTCCTCCTTCCTTCCTTCCTTCCTTCCTTCCTTCCTTCCTTCCTTCCTTCCTTCCTTCTTCCTTCCTTCCTTCCTTCCTTCCTTCCTTCCTTCCTTCCTTCCTTCCTTCCTTCCTTCCTTCCTTCCTTCCTTCCTTCCTTCCTTCCTTCCTTCCTTCCGCCACTTCCTTCCTTCCGCCACTTCCTTCCTTCCTTCCGCCACTTCCTTCCTTCCTTCCGCCACTTCCTTCCTTCCTTCCGCCACTTCCTTCCTTCCGCCACTTCCTTCCTTCCTTCCGCCACTTCCTTCCGCCACTTCCTTCCGCCACTTCCTTCCGCCACTTCCTTCCGCCACTTCCTTCCGCCACTTCCTTCCGCCACTTCCTTCCGCCACTTCCTTCCTTCCGCCACTTCCTTCCGCCACTTCCTTCCGCCACTTCCTTCCTTCCTTCCTTCCTTCCTTCCTTCCTTCCTTCCTTCCTTCCTTCCTTCCTTCCTTCCTTCCTTCCTTCCTTCTTCCTTCCTTCCTTCCTTCCTTCCTTCCTTCCTTCCTTCCTTCCTTCCTTCCTTCCTTCCTTCCTTCCTTCCTTCCTTCCTTCCTTCCTTCCTTCCTTCCTTCCTTCCTTCCTTCCTTCCTTCCTTCCTTCCTTCCTTCCTTCCTTCCTTCCTTCCTTCCGCCACTTCCTTCCGCCACTTCCTTCCGCCACTTCCTTCCGCCACTTCCTTCCGCCACTTCCTTCCGCCACTTCCTTCCGCCACTTCCTTCCTTCCTTCCTTCCTTCCTTCCTTCCTTCCTTCCTTCCTTCCTTCCTTCCTTCCTTCCTTCCTTCCTTCCTTCCTTCCTTCCTTCCTTCCTTCCTTCCTTCCTTCCTTCCTTCCTTCCTTCCTTCCTTCCTTCCTTCCTTCCTTCCTTCCTTCCTTCCTTCCTTCCTTCCTTCCTTCCTTCCTTCCTTCCTTCCTTCCTTCCTTCCTTCCTTCCTTCCTTCCTTCCTTCCTTCCTTCCTTCCTTCCTTCCTTCCTTCCTTCCTTCCTTCCTTCCTTCCTTCCTTCCTTCCTTCCTTCCTTCCTTCCTTCCTTCCTTCCTTCCTTCCCAATTGATCTTAAATTACTTAATTTGAAGATATGTATTACAATGCTGTCAATAGTTCTTCTCAGTGAATTTCTCATTTTAAGGATTGAAATTTTGATTTTACAGAAAATCTGATGAATTATGGGATTTCAGGATTTTATACTGAAGCAGTCTGCAGGCATATTACTAAATATGAATTAATATTTACAGATGTAATTCAGACATAATTTCTGACACTGAAACCTAAACCACAAATTAATTAGAGAAGAAAAACCAACTTGTTTTGGGCTTTGAACATTTAATCACTTGGATGCATGTCTGATTTCTGCAAATTAGGAGAAACTACTAGTATTGAAAAACTAGTATTCTAAGATTGTTCTGTGTGCTCTATAGATATGTCATAAAACATAATTTCCACAAGAATAATTTACTGGACAGTATAAAGGAAGAATAAAATCAATAATAGAAATGGCAGATGTCAGTGTTTAAAATTGTAAGACACACAAACATATGTGATTTAAGATGGTTTAAGTTTTATTAAAATGGGCTAAATTTTAAAGAAAAAAACCTGAGTAGAAAAGTTATTGCTGTCAATTTGGAAATCACAATGCACATGCTACAGATTTAGGATAAGGACTGCTGCTCTCTATCTATAAGGTTTTGCTTAGTGATTCCCCTAGAGCTATGTCAATGTATATTGTTTGGGAATATAACCTACAGCTTCCAGACTTCAACACCTCAACAGTGCAAACCACATACAGTAGAACTGTGAATGAATAAAAATAAACCAGCCCATTTTTACATGGTCACAATAATACAAAATAAAAACTGATCTATGAAAAAGGGGTGGAAGTGCTTGGCAGCACTGAAGTGTCAGCAGCAGATATGTCTTTGCATTTATTCTCTGTCCTTTTCACAGTGTGTTATGCTCTGTGTAAAATATTTACTGTGGATACATGTTTGCCAAGCACAAGGAACCCAGAAAAACAAATTTTGCATCTTATAATATTTACCATGTTCTCCTACACACAGAGACAGGGCATTGAAAATAGAGACTAAAATGGTCTTTGAGGAGCAAGGGCCTGACTGTCTTTTTAAAGCTGTGGCTGTGGAACTCGGACATAGTTAAATCTGTCAATAGAGGCTGAGATCTCAGTCTCAGAATTATCAGGTCAATTATCCCACACACTGCTGTTCTTTAGCTTTCTGGTGGTCACCCCAGTATCACACAAGGATGTAAGAAATTTAAAGTGCTGTGTGCTTTGTCTTGCCTTTTTCACAGAACATTATATGCAGTACTTGGATACCTGTTGGGATAGGGTATAACTATGCCCCTACCCTGGTCTCTGTGGGCATTCCCATGAGAATGTATTCCCACAAGATGTACACGATAAAATTGATGATAAGTGCATTAATGCACCTTTTGCTGCTGATATTACTGATTGAACAACCTCTTTCTGTTCATCTCCACCATTTACCTAGGCATTTTGCTGCCCTTCTTCCCCATTTCTGTTTTGCATATCAGCTGAGAGATCTCTGATTGCCGATTAACTCTGTTGAGTCTCCTGAAACATAAGCAATTTTCTCAACTTTGAATGTCATATGTTCAGATTGCAAGTTATGATTATAATAGTACATTTAGTTCTAAAGTGTTTTGCACCCACTTTCATTGCTTATTCAAGTCCTATAAATAAGAAAATTTGAAATGCATCTCTTTTCTACTGCTGTTGATTGACTGAGCCCCCTGAGGCATGTTGTCCAAAGGATTTAATGCTATGACAAATTGTCCAGCCTTAACTATACAGGAGACATGCTATGAACATCAGCAGTGGATTCATAATTAAGAAATGTAGATATGATAACATTTACTAGCTGTGCAAAGAAACAATATAATTCACTGAAACAATGCAGGGTAATAAGGCATTGTAAGAACCTCTCCTCTCCATTTCATTTCTTCCCTCTTAGTGTAGATTGCAAGCTTTCACCTATCCATTTGGACAACAGCAAGTTGCCCGTGCTCTGTGTCATTTTTAGGAACACAGTTAATGAAAGAACTTAGCTGGGCCCATTTCATGACCTTAGCTCCTTTTTCTTTTGGTTACTGACAAGTCTGCTGTTTTCATTCAGCAAAGTAGAAGGTCTCACCAGCTGAGTGTGATCTTTTCCTTGCTTCCTTGAAGGCTGCATCCCTAAAGAATGCAAGCACAACTGAAGGGCCATTGTTGTTTATTCCCTTACAGAACATGTCAAGAAGAGTAAGGCAGGTGCCACAGTCTCCAACATTACACCCCATGGTAGTTGACTGTTGACAAGGCATAGAAGCATAACCTACACAATGTTAATAAGAAGTACCATTATTAGGGCAGTTGATCTATCTATCTATCTATCTATCTATCTATCTATCTATCTATCTATCTAATCTATCGTCTATCTAATTTATCATATGTATGTGAGACTATGCCACTCTAGAATTTATATTAAACCAGGGATTAATTGTGATGACTGAAAAAGCAGCCAACAGCTGAAAGTGAATATTAATTGTCAGCATCACCCTAATTTATACCAGCAGTAGCCAAATTCAAATGCACAAAGAAAAAAGCTTTAGAATCACTGTACATAGAACTGCAGCATTGCATTCCTTGTGGCAATTAATTACTTAATTACAGTTAATTACTTTAAATAATAGATATTGTTGATTTATATGCTTATTTTCTACTTGGTTATAAAAATCAATTCTAAAGTACAGTTTCATAAAGTGCTTAGAGAATGCCATGCAGAGGGTCCTGGACAAGTTCAGGAAGGGGGCCCATGGAAATCTCATGCAGTTTAACAAGACCAGGTGTAATGTGCTGTGCCTGAGACAGGGCAATTCTTGGTCTTAGCACAGGCTGGGTATGAGCAGCCCCAGAGCAGCCCTGCCCAGAAGGGCTTGGGGGTGCTGTGGGTGAGAGGCTGCACATGGCCCAGCCATGGCACTCACAGCCCAGAGAGCCAAACGTGTCCTGGGCTGCACCCAGAGCCCCGTGGGCAGCAGGGCAGGGAGGGGATTCTGCCCCTCTGCTCTGCTCTGCTCTGCTGAGACCCACCTGGAGCACTGCATCCAGAGCTGGGGTCCCAGCACAGGAGGGACAGGGACCTCTGGAGACAGTCCAGAGGAGGCCACAAAGATGAACAGAGGGATGGAGCACTTTTCCTATAAGGAAAGGCTGAGAGATGTGGGAGTGTTCAGCCTGAAAAGAAGAGGGGTTTTGGGTGATCTGATTGTAGTCTTCATGAAGGGAGCCCATAATAAAGATGGAGAGAGGCTATCTACAACAACATGCTGTGACAATGCATGACAGAATGCACAGGCATGACACGTTGCACAGGGAAATTGTTGATACCACATTCCTGGAAGTGTTCAAGGCCAGCTTGGATGGAGCTCAGACCAGCTTGGTCTAGTGGAAAGTGACCCTGCCCATGTATGTGATCTTTAAGGTCCTTTCCAACCAGGCCAATCAATGATTGTGAGATAAATTACAGTACGAAGTGATTGACCTCCAACTACAGCGGAAAAGGGTCACTTACAACATTAACTATCTTTGCCACCCCACAGCTATTTTATATCAGAGTGAAACAGGGCACCAGGAAAATTTTAATACCAGAAATGTTAACTTCGTAAAGATCTTTAGATTGAAAAACTTACTATGTGCCATGTAAAGCTGCACATCCTTTAGATTTCCCCTAGTTGGTAATGTCCTTTAGATTGTGCTATACTTCCATGAAATGTATTTCAGCTTGCCTTTCCTATCCACCCTTCCCACCACATCCAGGGATAAGAAAGAGGGATCGAATTTGATTGATAACATTTTTGAGAATTGTATTTTATAATATAATCTTCTGTATAATAAAATGCTGCTTTTATAAGAAAGATCTTCATTTACAGATGATGCACACTCTGAGGAGATCCAGAGCCACATAAGTTTGACTTAACTTCCTGTCTGGTTTGGTTGGTTTTTGTTTTTTTTTTTTAATTTTATTTCATTTTTTGTAGATTCTACTAGGTTATAAATAAATGCTGCAGGATAGTATTCTTTTCCTTTGGAGAAAAATAGATTTAAAAATAGTTTAAAATTCAATCATGCGATTTATTTTTAATTCAAGTTCTCTGAAATAATTTCTGAAAGCAAAATATTTAGAACCTTTTTGACATTTAATACTTTTTAATCCTCACTAAGCATTTATTTTGCACAAAAGTAAAGTAGAGCGTTCTGCTGTACTAAAAGTACTGATCTGGGGAAAAAGAATAATAATTTTTGAAAATTCTTATGAATCCCCGGGGAAATACACTCAGTGGGTCAAATGATATTTTCACTTATACCTCTTGTGTACACAGAACCGCTTCATTAAACGCTACTTGTTTCCTTACACCATAGTGCAAGGAAGAGGCTTTGGGAAAAGGCTCTACATCCAGTTTAAAATATAAAATAGGAACATTTGCAGCTCAATATTTATATTAACAAAACAAGGGCATGGATTATCCGAGAACAAATTCCTTTTACTTTTATGAACTAATATCAATAAGTGCAGCACTGAAAGAATTGATTCCTCCCACAATTGACTGCAATTTCAGTCTGTACCATGGCCTGTTTCACCTTTGTTGCACAATATAAACTGACCCCAGCTGCATTTCTTCATTACTATTGGATTTTCTGTCTCCATTCTTTTTTGTCAGAGTTTCACATGAGTCCATTTGGTCTTGAAGAAAGGTTTCTTTCTTTCTCCCTGTATTGTTTAGTGATGGAAGTGCTGTCTAAAATTTATTCTTTCTTCCCTACCTGTGTTTTTGCTAAAATTTTTCTCTCTCCTTTGCACCCTTTCATCTCCAAGGCTCTGGGAGTTTCTGGTCTCCTACATTTGTTAGGCTGGGCCTCCTCGTAGGTGGTGAGTACTTCTCCTTTGAGGGCTGGTAGAGTAAATTTTCAGAGGCTTGAAAATCATGTATGTGTTCTGCTGCTACTTCGCCATTCAGAAGGGCTGGAGAATGATTGTGTGCTTTTCAAATTTGTATCAATTTTTAACCCATTCCTCATTTAACTTTTATCATTTAACAATAAAGCCTCTTGTGAAAGTTTTACAGATAAAAACTATTAGGAAAAGGAAGAAAAAATGAAGCTTCTCAAAGGAGTGCATCACAACCTAAACTCTTAAAAAACTGTATCCATTCATACTTGGAAGAGTATTAGAGGGTTTTTTTTATGTTTAACACTGGGTGAATTACCAAATCAATATCTTGAAACTAATCCTAAAATAATGAATAATACTTGACAGCTAACCAATCTTGCATTTTGCCAAGTTTTGGTACTTTCATAATTGATAAAACTGAATATGAAACAACATTTGAAACTAACTTTATTTGGAAACTGTCAGAACAGTGAATTTACATAGTAGTTAATAAAAATGAGATTAAATTTCCCATAGTGTCTGCAATGCAAGGACATGTATGTGACTTCTTCCAGTTCCATCTGGAGAATAATTATTCCTTTTTTTGTCTTTGTTCCTACTTCTCTTCTTTTATGCACTTTACCCTGTAATATGACAAACTTATTGGGTTTGTTTACTGCAAAGAAGATCTGAACATAGAGTAGGTCATCACACTAGCTAACAAATGTTATTTCAGATTACAGACTAACTATATACGCATGATCTCACACAGGATTTCTGAAAAGAGGTTTCATGTCCACCTCTATGGACACTTGGCTCACAGCAAGAATATTGCCCTTCCAAAAAGGTCTAAACTCAGCTTAGGTCTGGTCTTTCTTCAAACACCACCTGCCATAGCAGTAATCATGTATTCAGACCTTTGCTTACAGGCTTGTGTGAATCATAGTTTAAAGCCCCTGCTGAAGAACTAGCTACTGCTGGTGGATGCATCTGCTTCCTTCTGACCAGAGGGTAATGCCATGGGCTTAAAAAATGCCCAGGAAGCAGGAAATATTTCAGAATTCAGGTAGAATAAGGAGTACTTAGCTCCTCTGGAAAGCAGGCTGGTAATAAGTCAAATGTCGGATAACTAAAAGTTACGTTACCAAACAGAATGATTGCTTTTGGAAATTTAACCTCTCTCGTCCCCATGCATCAATAAATTATCACTATATTTAGTAGTAATAAACTGTGGGTGCTCTGACACCTTGGTCAAGTTAATGAAGAATGTTTTAATCATACGAATGGAATAATAAAAGACATGAAAATAATCATTATCTACATTCTAGCTCTTATGACTTGTTATTTTTTTATTTTAATAATCTGTGTCTTGTTTTCTCTGATGTCTTACAGAATTATTTAAATGGTATTTTTCTTTCAGCTCTTTATTCTTAGACTGTTGGAGTTTATAACATCAATTTAATCTCTCTCTCTCATGTTTTTCTCCTCGTATTTTAGCAGCAACAAATTTCCTTCAGGAACGAAGCTTTAATGTCTTTTAACGATACGTCATTTACAGAAGAGTGCTCTGGTTGTAGCATATCCACTTCTGGTTTAATTAGACTGCTGCTCTTCTAGGTTCCTTTCATCTTTCAAAATATATCCTGCCATTCTCTATTTCCCCCTTGCACTTCTTCTATCTTGTTTCTAATTATCATGAGAGTTGAAGAGCTTGCCTACTTTTAATGTTCTTTGGCTTCACAGAGCCTGTATCATAGCTTGCAGATAACAGGTGCTGGCAACAAACAAATCTGCCCAGCGAGCTCAGATATTTGTTTTTCCACAGAAAAAAAAAAAAAAAAAAAAAAAAGGCAAAAAAAAGAGTAGAAAAACACATATCATGAAAAAAGGAGAGGTTCTGTTCAATACAAGAGAGAGAAATATTGAACAGATTAAATTATTTATTTAGTAGTCCACTTGTATTTACACTAGCATAAACTTTGTCTTGTTTCTTTAACCCTGGAGGGAGGAAACTCAAACATTAACGAGTTTCTCCATGTTTTCGAATGTGCTTTGAACACAGCTAGTCACCCAAGTGTCTGCTGATCGCGATCTTCATTTTCTGAAGACTACCCAGAGTCATACTGTACCCTCTCTTTCATGGTTAAGATGAAGCATCTGCTGCCTGCTTTCTTCATTATCCTCACAAAGAGCTAGAGTTTAAAAGCTAGAGGGATGGTGAAAGAGTGTAGCATGCACTTGAAAAGCAAGTGTCCTGGAAAACTGGCAAGCAGTGTGTGTGTGGAGTTTTTGCTGGGCTCTCTTTTCGTCTTTTCCCCTGCCTTTTTCCCTCTTTCACAGAACTACCATTGATAGTGGTCCTGTACAAATGATTAGTACATGACAAACAGACTGATTATTTGTTTTTTGAATCTGAGGTATTTTATTCTGTTTTAATTTTATTTTTCAAAAATAATGCTCTCCAAAGAAATGGGAGAAAATTGACCTTTTTTTTCCCAAGTCTTCCAAATTTCATTTTTGTGTGATCTAGGTGAAAAATGAGAGCATGTACATTTCAAAGATTGTTATCACTGTGGAAAGTATTGATGGCTTCTCTTCATAACTGAAAGAGGACTGACTAAAGAAAGATTAATAACTTTTGAGTAGTAGAAAACATAAATCTATTTGTTTCACTGTTATAAATAGCACATATTCAGTTGTTAGCAATTTACTAGATTAAGATTTAACACTCAGAAATCCACATTACTTGTTTTAAAATCATTGACAAATAATCTGAGAATAATTTTTATTTCTTTTTTTTAATCTTTATTATTGACAAAACTTGAAGTTACTGAATTAAAACTGGCAGATCTGGACAGCTGTTTGATCTTTAGTCAGTGAATCCAAACAGTCCAGTTAAAGTCAGAGTTTCACTGCTTTTTACACAAAGATGCAGTAGGTGATCATTTAGGAATAACAATCTCTAGGGGGAAAAAGAAGGCAGAAAGGTAGAAGCAGTCACTGCTTCACAGAAGGGGAACTGGAGCAGAGATACAGAGATTTACAAAAATACAGCAGCATCCTGCACCTCAGTGTGTTCCTCCCCATAGGCCATCTTTGCAAAGTTATTCATGCCATATAAAAAGAAAGGTGACCACAAAAAGATGAGGAAGATATAGGTTTTCCCAGGCTTTATGGAAAGGAAAATACATCCCAACACTCTTTTTCACTTTTTATTTTCTATAAGTCTGGAATGAAATCTACATGGAATGTCTATATTTCCCATCAACACTTAAAATTATATTTAACCACTATATCTGGCCATATTTTTTTCTCTTTTTTTTTGTCAGTTATGGAGAAAACAAGAAGTTAAAACACTTTATGAAAAAATTTCCTTCTTTTTTGCATAATACTTTCAGAGATGCAGCATCAGTGATTTTATTCCCTTGAAATGCGCACAATAGGGTTATTGCTTTCCAAATGCGGTGTGTTTCCAACTAAAAATGGCAACCTGAAATAAAGCTGTTGCTCTTCCCAAGCATTAATTTTAAGGAGACAACTGTCACACTACTTTTTTGCATATAAACAAATCCCTTCTTGAAGTTCCTATCTGAATTATTGGTAGTAGTATATTGCATAGATTTTAAAAATCACTGTAAAACAGAGAGTCATGCATTTTGTCTCTAAATTGTCAGTAGTCCTGTAAATTTTCACTAGATTTGGATTTTTTCTCTTTTTTTAAAGAAAAACCCCAAACAACTCCTGTATTGTTGATTAAGTGAAAATTAGTACTTGCAAACAAGGTCAAGTCCTAGTGAGTAGATTGTAATTGAGTAGAAATATATTTTCTAGTACTGCTTAAATATGTTATGTTTATACCAGTCCAGTTGCAAGATGCAATTGAAGACAATGTATCATGCTCTACACTGTATTCAACCAAGAGAAAGAGTGACTTAAAATAAACAGATGCAATAAATTAACATAACCCAAACAAATAAGAATAAATTATTATTCTAATTGTGACATATATATAACAAAACCACTTCAAGCATTTTTATTTTAAAGTGCTGGATGAGAGGGTGATGGCAGATGGCTCTGTATGACATGTCCGGCTTCCACAACTCATGTTTGATGTCAGCCCCTCAGTGTCATGTGAACTTTCACATCAACAGAATATTAATAACCATCCTTATCCCTGCTCATGGTAAGCAATGGAATTAGGCAATCTTTAAGGCCTCTTGCAAACCAAAAGATTTCATGAGCCTATGATTCTAACTTAATCTGTGAATTTTTATATGAATGAACACTTTTAATTTGGCTACATGTGAAACAGGAACATTGCCTCACATTAATAACTCTATTGTGAAGTCAAGGCTTAAAGGACTTCAACAACTGCCTTTGATACTCCCATTCCATGCAAATGTCTGAGATTTCCAAATGTTTGGTATATACATCTGTCAAAAATGTGATCACTCAATGTATGCAGGCAATTTTTACAGATGTAGTAAATCCAAGATGACACAAGCAGTTCATGTGCCTGTTTCACATGACAGAAAGACATAGGGACTCTTAAGTAGCTATGCAGTCTTCCTGGATTTTATTACATTTAAAGAAAAAAATCAATAAAGGAATTTCTTCATTTAGCAGTCTTCAATATTAGAATCATAGATCCGTAAAATCATGGAATGATTTGGATTGGAAGGCATCTTAAAGATCACCCAGTTCCAACCCCCTGCCATGGACAGGGAACCTTCCACTAGATCAAGTGGCTCAAAGCCCCACCCAGCTTCTTGAATACTGCCAGGGATGGGGAATCCACAACTTTTCTGGGCAACCTGTGCCAGCGCCTCACCACCCTCACAGTAAAGAGTTTCTCCCTAATATCTAACATACACCTACTCTCTTCCAGTCTGAAGCCATTTCCCCATTTCCTGTCACTACCTGCTCCAGCCAAAAGCCATTCTTCAGATTTTCTGTTGGCATCTTCTAGGTCTATCTGGAGACTTCTTCAGGCTGAGCACCCTAACTCTCTCAGCCTGCTTCCATAGGAGAAATGCTCCAATCCTCTGGTAATAATCATTGCCCTCCTCTGGACCCACTCTAAGAGGTCTGTGCCTGCTTATGCTGAGTATCCCAAAGCTGGATGCAGTGCTCCAGGTGGGGTCTCACCAGAATGGAATAGAGGAGCAAAATTCCCTCCCTCACTCTGCTGGTGACACTGCTCAGAATGCAGCCCAGGATAAAATTGGCTTTCTGGGCTTCAGGTGGATGTTACCATCCAGCAATGTCCCCAGTCCTTCTCAGAGCTGCTCTTGATCTATTTTCTGCCCAGCCAGTACTTGTGCTTGGGATTGCCCCAATTCAGGTACAAGACCTTTCACTTGTTGTTGTTTAACTTCATGAGGTTTGCACAGGTCCAACTCTGAAGCCTGTCCAGGTCCTTCTGGATAGCATCCATTCCAACGGGTAGTTCTTTGTTCTCCCAGTCCATGCTTTTTCCTTTGACTTGGATGGTGTGGCTGAAGCACTTGTTGGTGAAGTCAGGCAAAAAAAGCAAGTACCATAGCCTTCTCCATGTCCTAGGGAAGCAGGTCTTCTGTCTCCTTCTGGAGATTGCCCACACTTCCCCTTATCTTCTTTTATCACCCACCAACCTAGAGAAGCTTTATTTGTTGCCCTTGACATCCCTGGCAGATTTAATTCTATTAATGTCTTACCTTTCCTAACTTGGTTTTTGGTTGCTTGTACAATTGCTTTGTATTTCTTGCAAGCTATTTTTTCCTGCTTCCATTCTCTACAAGCTTCCTTTTAGATTTTGATTTTTCATCCACGTAGGTCTCCTGGATTTTTTTGCCAGACTTGCTCTTTGTAGGGACACATTCCTCCTGAGATTGAAGTGATCCTTGAATATCAACCAGCTTTTTTGGGCCCCCCTTCCCTCCAGGGCTTTATCCCATCATACTCCACTAAGCAGATCCCTGAGGAGGCCAAGGTCTACTCCCCTGAAGTGCTGGTCAGTGAATTTGCTGTGTACTCTCTTTGCTGCTGTAGGTTGATTTCCTCCACTATTTCATGGTCATTGCAGACTAGGCTGCCCTGAGCTTCACATTCTCCACCAGCCTCTCCTTTTTGACGAGAACATGATCTGGCAGAGCACTTTTTCTCCTCAACTCCTCATTGTAGAAGGAAGTCATCATCAACAAATTCCAGGAACCTGCTGGATTGTTTTCCCTCCAACAGCTATTGTGGAGATTGAAGACCCCCATGAACACCAGGGTTTATGAGCACAAGGCTGCTCATATGCAGGGAGTCTCATCTGCCCAGCCCTCCTGGTCAGCTGGCCTGTAGCAGACTCCACTGCAATATCCCCTGTCCTCTGTCCCCTCCTTCCCTTCAACCCTGACCCCCCCCTGTCTGTCAGCTCCTCACCCACCCAGGAAGAGCTCTGTGCTCTCCAGCTGTCACTGACACAGGAGGTAACACCTTCTCCTCATCTCCCTGCCTGCCCTTCCTAAAGAACCTGCATCCTTCCATTCCAGCCACAGGAACCATCCCACCACATCTCCACTGAGACAAGATCACAGCCCTGCAGGCACATGCCTGTCTCTAACTCTTCTTGTTTATGCCTAGGTTTAAAAAACATGTTTTTCTTCTTTGGTAGTGAGCAGAAAGTATATTATTTTGATAAATCTTAAATAATTAAATAAATTTTATTTCTTCCATGATATATGCAAATATAAAGAAGATGATGAAAAAAAATTTCTTTACTTCATGTATCTTTTTCTAAAATCTATAGATTTTTTGCTGGTATGGAGAATTTAGGACTGAACAGAAGCCCCTGCTTTTAAGGTCATCCAGTACATTGCATTAGGGGGACATCATTGCTTAGAGGCATTTCCTAAGTGTCTGAGTTTCCATTAATTTAGATCTGTTTAGAAAACTGTAAGATTTCTCCATTATATCCTCATATGCCTGCTAACACAGTTTACCTTGTAAGGTTCAGTATAGTGTTTTCTCATTTTTTCCATTTTAGCAAAACTTCAAGTATCATCAGAGCAGCAGATGAAAAAGACCTAACAGGAAGCTGAGTGACCTGTAAAATATTTTAAATGGGAAATATTTTTGTACAGAGACAAGAAAAACAAGTGTCACATAGTCTCTTCCTCAACCATTCTGGAGTCAGTAGAAAACTGACAATTTTTTGGTAGGAAAGGAGCTGTTCCATTATGTCAATGTATTTCAGCTAAGCTCACTAGGACAGGTAGCAATGACTCTGAAATCTGTACTTTTTACAGATTCATGGAAGAATGTTTGGAAATTTACAAAAATTGTATTGCAGTATATTATTCTTTATATAAAAAGTTAAGTCCTGTTGGAGTTACAAACAGTTTTAAAAAGAATCATTTTACTAATCTAGTATAATGAAATTGTATATTGCATTTACACAATATAGGTGTCTACTAAAGTAGTAGTAAATGCTTTGAAAAAAAAAGATAAGGACATATTAAAAATTTAATCAGAAAACTGATGAAAAAGGGACACAAATTTAATGAATTATTTTCTTTCACTTTTTAATAAACCACTTCTTATACTAAAAAGAAGATCTATTTGATCTTAATTAAATCTTATTTCCTGCATAATCTTAATAGTTTTTTACTCAAAATGCTGTTCATATATCTAAATACCAGTACATGTAAAGTGGTAGAAAATTTATTTTAAGGATTGGGGTCCTTCTAATTAGGCCATCCAAAACACCTGATTAGTTCTACTTGTCTAGCTTATATTTTCTTGCCATGCTATTGAGACACATATCAATGTTTGAATCAAAATACAATTTCCCACTGGTCAGTATTTACTTCTAGAATTTTGAACCTTCATGTAGAAAAAGAAATTAAACCTACTGCTACCTGAGGTGAACAATTAAACCTCTGACTCTTGCCAGGCACTGCTGTGGCCATGGCTAAAGTGAAATTTTTACACTGCACTCTGTATTCTGAACACAGTTCTCAGATGAAGGCCTGAGAAAGCACAAAGGATTGTTCATCTTAGTCTCCTACTGGGACTTGAGGATTTAATTCTGCTAATCAAAGAGGCATATCATTCTTGCAAGGCTGAAACCTTCCAAAGAGTAGAAGTGCTGAAATTGTAGGTCTGTGCTCAAAACTCCTTCACCTCCAGACTTTATTTGCTTTTAGGAGGTTTTAAATTTATGCTGTCTAATTAGAGTGCTATTCAGTTATTTCAGGATGATTTAGTTAACAGGGGCTAATGAATGGAGAAAGGATGCAGCGAGAAAAAGTGATGGATTATAAGCTTTGTAAAATAAAAGCTTGAATATATTTCTAAGCATCACAATGTGACTATCCCTAAGGAAGAAGTGCTGACATCAAAGGACTGTGTATATGCTAGAATGTGTTCCCTTCTCTCAAAATTGTCTCTGGAATGTGAACCACTGTCTTCTTCCCACTCTTTCTTTCCCCAATTTGTCTGTCAGTTCCTTCCACCTTCACATCTGTCTTTATCCTTTTTCTGTCCAGGCTGTTGTTTTGTTATTTTTCATTTAAAGTTTTGTGACTGGAAAATGAAGGCTGGGGTCTTGTATAGGAGTATGATGTTCTGAAAATGATTTTATTACTCAAGCAGTTAGAACCAGGGCAGTCCTTGCCTTATGTATAGACAGACTAGAGCTGATTGAGTTGTTTACAACCCAAAAATCTGATTGAAATTAACAGAAGCAAAATAGTTAATTTTGAGTTAAGAAAGGATTTTATTTCTTTCTTTCTAAATCTTTGCAAAACACAAAATGAAAGGCAGGCTTACAGTACTGGTGCTTCAATCTACCAATCTTTTTTTAGAGTTTATGAAATGAAAACAAGTGCAAGTACAGAAGTGCACAAAGTGAAATAGGTTATTGTTTCATGAATAACTGCATGCACAAAAAAGCTTCACTGATTTCTGACTTCTGGGAAAATTGGAAAAGTATGCTCAAAGACACAAAAATAACATTTCCAGCAAGCAAGTCATACACAGCACCAATTATCAAAGTTTTGATGTAGCAGAAAAAACAATTGAAAAATTGCCACGAAGAGAATATCTGTCAGAACTTTTGTACAGGGCATATCCATTTAATCTCAGACCTTGCAACCAGGAGCATTTTAGGATCCATCTCTTGAATATTAAGAGATTATCATCTTGTGAACATATTTTTATTGGGAGCAGTAAATATCTGGACTATTGCAACAATACACCTTGGTCACTAAATCGTTTCTAGACAAAAATTTCTTCTTGTACTGTTGTGACATTTACTCTATGCCTTTTTGGGAGAACAGCTCAGAGCATCTTTGCTTCACCAGTTAAAGAGAGAAACCAAGCTTTCTATGCACTTGATGGCTGTAGGCAAGGTTGGGCAATCACCAAAGACTTGGTGAAGGAGTACTGTACAGGGTTTAGTCCTTAATGACTGTATTGAGTAAAAGTTATCATACATGATGATAATTTCTTGCACTAGATATGACCCCAACACTGAGCAGTAAAAGCTATTATTATACTACTGAGTTGGAAGCACTTCATTTTATAGTAAATGCAAGTCACCCACTGCCTATTCTTCCCTATGAATGAAAAAATCTGTTCTCTTGAATGAGAAGTTATCAGCTACATTCCATCTTACCAAAACCTACACATCAGCTGACAATAAATGGGGCAGGTGCAGCCTGCCTGGCCCAGCCCAGGAGTGTGTATTTCAGCTGCACTGCCGCAGAAGGAGCAGCAGCAGCAAGAGGAGGCTGCAGTTCTGTGCTATGGGTAAAAAGCAGTCCTCTCAGTAGCTGTGTGTGGCATGTGAACATCTAGTCAAAGAACTCCCTGGTCATTACGGGGATTTGGACTAGATAGCTATTTAAAGGTCTGCTCCAAGTTAAATTATTCTAGAGTTCTGTCGTTCTAAAACATGTTCTTCAGCTGCAAGATGTGCATGGTACAGTCAGACTAGGGGCTGATGATGTGAAATAGAAAGGTCTCGTCCTGGGGTTTGCTTTTGCAAAATGCAAAATGATATGAACACAGCTTCATTGTGAATATATTCCCAGGATATACTGACATGAGAAGGTTGATCCACACATCTAAATTATGTTTTAATTATCTGTAAAGTTTTTTGTATTAGCTTTGCTTGAAGTGCATGCTTCTTTGGTCTGTAAGCACAATATTGTTAAATTACAAAAAACCCCATAATTTCATGTTTATTGTGATTCCATTCCAATGCAGTTATTAAAGAACAATGATTTTGAGGAGCTTCTCTAGCAAACAAAACTCTCTCTGGCTTTATGACCTATTACAAATCAATGACATTCACTTGACAAAATATAAACAACCTGTGAGTAGTTGATTCACTAGAATGAAATGGGAATCAGAAATTCAATCAAGTTTATTAGCATGGAAGAAAACAAACAAAAAATTCTTTGCAAACCAAAAGAACAGTGAAATCCAGCACCCAAGTGATTTATTTGGAAAATCTTAATTACAAGACGTTGGTCTTAATTTTGATCTCTGACTCTGTTGTCCTACCTGAGATCCCTCAAAGAGTGAAGAATTCCACAGTGATGAAATAAACTTAAAACACCCCAGCTATACAGAGGCCACTCTTGACATTAACTGTTAATAATGAAAATATGGATCAACAAAGGAAACACACTGATGTAGTATGTCTGAAAGCTTATTGATTCTCCAGTACATTAGTTCTTTTCAACAAAGAATTATTGTCAAAGAATGAGTCACAGGACAAAATATAAGATTCATTTTTCACTGTTCTCATTTATAAGATTTTTTAAAAGTGATTAATGTATTTTTGATTTATTGTATTTTAATTTAACACACTTAAGTCCCAAGACTTGGGATCTGTCTCAGAGAATGCTACATATCAACAGATCATAGCGGTATTGGGTAAAGAAAAGTCAGCAGGATATTTATATACACATATAACTACATCTCTAAATACAATATATGTGCATAAAAGACAGAAGGACAAGAAAAACATGTAATTGTAAATAACAGTTGAGCTAACGCAGGCAAAGAAGGTTCTTTTGGAAAGTAGACAATGAAACACTTGTCTAGAAAAGGAAGTAGCAGACACAGTCACAAATTGTCACTAAGAGAAAAACCCAGCACCTGTTTATGTCTGCTGAGTTAATACGTTTTTCAATTTAGTTGTTGTTCCTCATTATTAAACCCACATAAGTCTGACTGTGTGAAGCCACTGTTAACTGCCCTTTCCAAAGTCTTAGGGAAAATTTCTAGGATTCATGCCTTCTTTACCATTTTATCATGGAAAATAATTCCACTTTGATCCGGGATTAGGAATTCTATTTAATAGAAACAAAGTGAGTGAAGGAAAAAAAAAAGTTAGCTTAGTAAAAGTGGAAATGCAACCAATGTGGTGTGTCAGTAACTACCCTGAGCACTCAAGAGTTCTCCTCACAATCTTAGTTTATTCCAGAGATCCATCATGGTGATCAGCATTGACTGAAGATACTTCTTCCTTTATTGATTTCTGTGATAATATATCTCCAATGAGTCTCAGAAAGCTGAAGTGGAGAGACCCTCTAATATATCTGTCATACATTGAATTGTCGGTGTGTTTGCTGAAGGATCACAGGGCTCTGATTTTTAAAATTTCCATATAACTTGTAGTCTCATTTAAGACTCAAAAAAAAAAAAACCAACCATTAAAATCAGGAAGCACCACTGAAAAATCATAAAAAATATTTTGTTTTTTCTACTTTTGTGTGACAGAAACAGAAAAAAAAAATCTTTCCTTCTTCATTTCCATTGGAAATGCAAGTGACTAATAGGCTACTATATTACACCTAGGGCTTCTCATACTTGGGAGATTGCTTCCCTGATAGACCATGTAATTAATGAACATTTCTAGGTTTTTTTTGAATACCACAGCTCTGTTATTCCATCATTCTAACTAATAGCCATGAGCAGAATGGTGGCACAAGGGTTTGTTTTCACTGTTGGCTTTCCATGGCTGAAAGGCAGAAGCCTTGCTTGCCTGCAGCCTCCACACACTGCTCCTCAGCTCAGGGTCCCCATGGAACGGTGGCTGTCTGTGAGGAGACTGCACTCAGGGTAACTGGTTGGACCCCAAGGGAGCAAATTAGGCTTGTTACTTCAGAGGGATGATGGTAGGTTTGTTCAACCTCACTTGACAGCCTAGAGTCCCCTGAGAGGGAAAATGAAAGTATCTCCCTAGGTTAGGTGCCACCCTCTGTGCTAGGCTGATGCACTTACACAGAGAAGTCAGAGACTTTCCCCACTTCTGTGACCAAGGCTAAGATTTTATGAAAGAGTCCACAGATACTCCTGAGGGAAAGTTGTTTATGTGGCTTTTTCAGACCTGATGCACAACACTGTCAGGTGCTGGCATTTCCTGAGACTCCTCCTGCAAGCTTTTCTTTCTCATTTGTTTTCCTTATCAGAAAAGACCTACTCAGCCTTTTAACCTGTTGAACTTTGCAGTCCTCCACCAGCTGGCTGTTCTGCTGTAAGGATGCATGAAAAGAAGAGTAATTCACAGTCTCTGACAATCTGCCTTAGGGCACAGCCTCAAGGTTATATACAAGTAAAAGTGTTGGTTCTACAAAATCTGTATAGTAATAATAAAACATAAGGTTATATTGAACATTGTTTGACTTGGCCTGCAGAAATCATGTAAAGGAGCTACAATTTTTCCACATTTTTTTTAAATAGGTTTTTTTTCCTTGCAAATCAGAATAGCAGTGCATCATACTGATATGAGTGTGTATCGGTATATTGCCTTTCTATCTACTTAATACATTTAAGTCTATCTGGTCAAATAATCATGTCAGTTTAGGATTTAATGATGAGTTAGCAATGGCTACAGTTTTTTACAGAAATTGGACCTACAGAGATTTTTTTTTTGATATTCCATAAAATTATTTATACTAGTGTCCTATTTCTTACTCAACACTTAGAAAATCAATATAGGTTAGCATACTTTAAATACTGGATAGAGAATATTGCACAATTAATCAGAAATCACAGAATATGAGAGAAAAAAATAGGATTATATAGAAAGTATTTTTCACCCACAAAATACCATGAGGTGCAATTACCCAAATGACATTCAAAAATATTTATGAGTGTAGAACAATTATGATATTAGTCACATCTTCCACTGCACATGCCTCGTTCAAATCCTTGACAATTTTTTCTGAAATTAATTGAGAAGTGTCTGCACTAGTAATTTGTACGCTAGGTCAGTATTACTGTATAATGTACAGATATTTTCAGCAACAGCTAATGCTAAAGTCTTTGGTCCCCAGATTCTTAGGAGAATGTGATATACCATTCTGGTGTTTCTGTCAGTGAAAGAGGTCTGCTCAACTAATATAAAAGGGGAAATTTCATCTGAAAACAGGACAAAATAAGAACATTGCAATTTCAATTGTAAAAATTAAAAAAAAATATATGTTTTCATCAAAACCATCAAGAGCCAGTATTGTGCTATTGACTTGTGGTGCTTGTTTTTCTGACCTTTATATTACAACTGAAATTTCAGAATATTGAATTTAATATCAAGTCAGAATTTAATTGAAATATAAAATTTGAATATAATATAATATTGTTATGGTTGATAAATTTTCTTTTAAGTGAAAATTTTAAGCAGTTGCAGTTTAAACTGATGAAAATCGGTACTGAAATTGTTGCAGTCAAGAGCAATCAAAATGCACCTAATACAACCCCTATAAGCTTGAAATTAGAGGCAATTAATCAAACAAAATGTGTGGTTATCTACTTCTATAGTGTGCAAGGCACTGTAGACTTGGTACTCTTTCCTAAAACAGCACAATCTTCTTGACACTCTGTACAACAATTTGCTTGCACTTCATCCATAATTCACATTTCTCTTCTCAACTGCAAGGACTGTGATTTAGTTTCCTGAAGTCCAGGTCTCTCCTGCTTGGACTAATGGTTAATTACAGGCATGAGGTGTGGTTCACCCTTTAATGATAGTTCATTTCTGTCAGAACCTTGACTGCAGCGTTGAAGAGAAGGTGAAAAATATCCCAATTTTATTAGCTTCAGCCTCTAAATAGAGGGGTTCTAGACTGCTTTTAGTGGTTTTTTTTAGTAGTAGTTGCTGTCTGTTTCTTGAATTTTGTGATAACTAGCAAGAAATAAATTTCTTACAACTAATGCATCTCAAATTGTTCCAATTTACTGGTAATCAATGCTGAATTAAAGTTAATGAGTTTAATTGATTAATGAGAACTTAGTCCTCAATTCATACAGGTTTTTTGTCTAATGTTTGGATGACCCATGATACAGTTTTCCTGTTACTCTTCACAGACTTTTATGAGGGAGTAATTGCAACTCTCTTAATGGGAACTGTGACCCTTAATCCTAATGACTTTTAATTGATAGCTTATTTTTACATAGGCAATAACACGTCATGGGCCACTGCAGTTTTGCTCATATTTTGATGGTCTACCAGGTAGTACAGGATTTCTGTACTAACTAACATAGCAAAAAAATGTTCTTAGCTGAAGAACCAGAGACAATGTGGGCAGCAATGAGGGATGGTGAAAATGAACATATAAAATCAAATGGGTCTTTATTCGAGGAAATCCAGCTCAGGTACTCAGATGTGTGCTATGGACATAAAATATCTTAAATGTGGCTGTCAGAAAAGTATACAAAAACAAAAAGATTAAGATAAAAACACCTACCAAAGTCATAAAACATTTCAATTTCTCTGATGGTGCTAAGGGAAAATGGTATTCAGCTAGTTACACCTTCCTGACAGCTTTGAGCCTCACAAAGATTGCAGAAAATTGAAAACCAAAAATTTTTACCTTCTTACCCTTATTCTTTAATATGGATGTGTTGAACATGTTTTTAGTTATTGGACGAATATATAGAGATGTCTGCATTGAGAATTGTCATTATTGTTCAGGTTATTAGTTTTTTTTTATGCTGGTGTCACAACAACCTGGTTTGGACAGTTCACTTCCTACTGTCCTGAACCAGATTCATCAATCAGGGGGACTCTTCAATTACAGTAAACATAGCTCCTTGCTATGTCCTCCCAGATATCCAGAATTCATCAAGGGATCTCTAGCCCAGCTCAGCAAGCACCACTCTTCTGATAGCAGCACCCATCTATTTGTATTGCTAGGTCATACCAAATCATGATAATGGATCTTCTGGATGTTCACCAGAGCGTGTGTCTACAGGCAGAATTTAAGGCATATGTGGTGGTGTGATCTATCACATGACTTCTCAGAGCTCCATGGGCAAAAAGAAAGGGCTGATTCACCATGGCTAGGCAGAAATAGTGTCAATGATTTAATATATTCATATAGGAGTAAGTATTTCATGATGTCCCACATGTATCAGATAATATTATCTAATATTTATAAAGGTCGTTGGTTTGCCTGAAATATTTTCAGTACAGAGTAAGTGATATTGGGGAATCTGATAGCCCCACCCCTAGTGTGGAATGCTCAGAAATTCAGCAGTACCATCATCATCTTGATCACTGTAAAGATTGCATGGATCACAGGAAGGATATTATTATTCCTCCATTTTGCTTCTGAGAAATGCCATCCCTTAACCCCCAAACAATGTCTTGATTTTATTTATATGAGAAATTAAGGCCAATCTGAATTCTGAAGTACCATGAGTAGCTTGCAAATATTATTGCTTGCTTGTTTTGTTTTTTTTTTACAGATGCTGTAGATAATAGGTACTTCAGATTTACTAAAGTGCATGATTGCTTTTTAAACTGTGCATTTCTTCATAATAATGCATTGTAAATAAGTTGTAGAACTATAAAACATCGCCACTCTTTCAAAAGCCTCTAAAGTTCCTAAAAGCACTCACTCTTATTTGGCTTTTAAAAACTAGCTATTAATATTTACACTTGTGACTGTGCACAAATACATAAAATCATCATAAAAGCCAGAGGTTTAAGTGCCTGCCCTTCCATTCACCAGGTCAGGAATAACTTTTAGATCTGTCTCAGAGGATTTCTTGCTATTACAAATATGAAACTAGGATGTTAAAATGAAAAAGAAGCAAATTTAATAATAATAATAAAAAATACTTGCAAGGGACAGAGCTCAGCTTGATGGCTTCGGAGAGTGGAAGGAGATTATGTTAAAGCATAAATGGAGCTTTAACATTTTTAAATCCAGAAGGTCTAATCTAATCTAATCCTTTTCAATCCAATTTTTTAATGCAGCCTAGACATCAGATTAAAGCTTGTACTTTTTTTAGGCCATTGCAAACAGAATCAGCATCTGTGCTGCCTTTCTAATATTCAGCATTTCAAAGGGGATTTTAAATGAATCAAAAGAATAATTATAAAATACAAACAAAGGAAGACCTATAAATTAGATACCAAGTATCTTATTTTTACTTTAAGGTGAAACAAATTAAAATTTCTCTTCATAACTTTGCCTTTTCTGGTAAATGAAATAACTATTAAAAATATAAAAAGAAAGAATCTATTCTGAGGTCATATAATACTATAAAGGCAATGGCTTTAAGTAAGAGAATTTTTTGTGAAAGAATTCCTTTTCTTTTGTTGTTTTGCAAGTAGTTTAGTGCCAATTACTCATTAAAATCAACAATTTGAGTTTTGTCTGCTGAGGTTTTTTTTGTGTGATGCTAATGAGATAGACCAATCAGATAGAAAGCCTTGCTTTCTTTCCATTGTTTTTCTGGTTCTCTTTTTAAAATTTTTTTTGCCTGCCTCTTGAATTTCTAGAGAATCTTAAATCCTTGTAAAGTTCAAAGCAATATACCCTAGATTACCATGTCCCATACAGCAGCTATTTGGCTGGACCAAGATTTCCAAGGTCTCTCTTGCTTCCTGTGTCAGTCAAATGATTAACTACCTATTGCTGATGGAAAAAATCTGCCTTGTTAATTTTCTTTTAAGACCCTTGTTTCTCCCAGGGGACCCCCAAGATATGCTATAAGGTGCTTTCAGTTAGATGAGCAAGTTCTTAGTTGTTGGGACAAAAAGTTAAAAACACTCTAGGAAGATGACCACCATCTATGTATATTAAAATATAATTCTTAAGACATTTGGCCCTGGCTCTGTTTCTGGTAAAGTCAATGACAAAGCTACATTGGGATTCTCTCCAGCAGGAAGTAACTTCATTTAGCAGTGAAAATTTTGAAAATACAACACACAAATGCTGGAGTACTACTGCTTGGAGATTTGTGGATCCCCTTAAAAATTTGTAGTGACAGGACAGATTTCTTTAGAAATATCATGCACATAAATATGATTTCTTTTTTCATATGCACTTTAACAGGATTAACTCTCTTCAAGAGTTAATCTTGGGGCTGCTTCTGCAGTTCCCTAGTCTAAACTGGATCCTATGATAAAATTCTTACTTTATTGAAAATACCTCAGAATAGTTTTGTATAAGGTGATGAGCTGTGGTGGACAGAGAAGTGAAAATTATTTATATTTTCTGGATTAGTAGTTATTCAAATAGAATGTGCATGGATTTGGATCTGAGCGTCCTGAACATACACAGAGTAGCTTTAAGCTTTAGTATTCCTGACAAAAAAAAAAATCAAATTAAAGAAAAACCCAATCAAACAAAAAAACCCAAAAACCCCCTCAACCAACCAACCAAAACAAAAACCCCAAACCCAAAAAAGGCAAAACCACCACCAAAAAACCTCAAACTAAAAACCCCAAACAAACAAACAAACAAAACCTGAAAAAACAAACCCAAAAGGAACAGTCTAGTGTTTTCTTTCATGAAAAGAAGAAATTTTTATGGCTCAGAATAGCAGGTGAGACTAAAGAACCCTTTTCATGAAAAATTTTAAGGTAGTGGAAAATAATTAAAATGCACTGGGAGGGACCAGAAACTCTCGCCTGTAGATCAGACTGAAATGAACCTTCAGTGTCTAATTCTGAAGCCAGTCAAACTGATGGATACCCAACAGACTGGCAAATTCAAGATACATTTATACTTTTCGCCTTTTGTATAACTGTAATCAATCAGTTTCAGGAAGAAGTAAACAGTATACAAGAGAAAACAGGTGCTGTGCAGTGTTTAAAAGTGCATATGCAGGAAATAATCAGAATGCAGCATGTTCTTTTGGCCATGTATACTCCTAAGTGACACCAAGGAAAGGGAAGAGAGGCTGGGGAAGTACGCAGTAGAAGCTCTGAAATAAGTGGTATCTAAATCTTAAGCAAAGCCAAATTCTTGTAAGTATTTTGGCTAATAGACTTTTATGGTCTAATCACTTTTATTTTTTTCTGCCTCCTACTCCTTTCCATATGTTTTCCATAAACTTTCCAGTTATTTTGAGATGAACTTAAGAAGACAAACATAAAGCTACAGCTCACTACTGATAAGTATGGTAGAGATGCTGGACTGCCAGAGTGAACTGAGAAAACTTCTGATGTCTCACTCCAAATGTCTGCAGTTTGGCCATTGGAATGAATGTTTGTGCACCACAACCTGCTGGAAAGAGACCTGAGTAAACAAGGAAACAGAGATTTTAATGCATTTGAACTGGCCCTCTAATTGGGAAATTCAAAAGACCAAGAGTTTGAATTGAATGTGGGTACAAAAAAGCATACAAGTGTTTAGACAATGTGTTACAAAAAGGAGGATGCACTAATGCTGTCATAACACTAACAGCTATTACTACAAAAGCATCTCAAAAGTGAGCTAAAATTTGGACTTACCTGTTTTCCTTTACACACTGTAATCTTTTACTAGCATACTGTTAAAGAAAATACCAATAAGCCCTAACATATTTTAGTTCATATGTGGGAAAACACACTGGTCAGGTTTTTTTAAGAAAAAGGGAGAGTGTATCTAAAAGGTGCAGTCACATAGATCATACCTTTAAACTATCAAAATATAATTCAGTTATTAAGAGGAGGATTACCTAACACTGGTGTAGTAAGTACATGTGCATTCAAAACACCTGGTAGAACAGTCAAGATCTGAAAGGATCTGCACATTTCTGTCAGGCAGAATCACAAAGACCATGTTTTCATGTGTTCCAAAATACACTATGTAGAAGCTGCTGAGTTAGAGAATGTAAATTTTATAGGCAATACCTTGCTTATATTTGCACTTCCCTAATTTCATGTGAATAAATATCTGCACAGAATATTGCGCAATGATGAATCCAGATGTTAATTTTACATAATGATTCTTTTTAAGTTGGCTTTTCCACTTCCAAAATTATACTCTACATCATGCTGTCAACCTGAGAAAATAAGTAGACCCCTATTTATTTGAAATAAGCATGAGGTATTCAGCCCAAATCTTCCCCTGACCAGTGAGCATTTTTTTGCAACACACTTGCATTTCCAGACTTTACTGTACACATCCTCTAACAAACAGTGCCTACTTTTTTGGCCATGGGCGGTGGGGTGTAATCAGAACTGCAAACCAAGTTTTTTTTCATTAAAATGGGATACTAAAAATTAATATTAAAGCATAAGAAAAAGGCCAGAAATATCACTTCTGCTTTTGCATATTTTTATATTCAACTGCATCATATAACCCATAGCAATTAAATAATGAAAGGCAAGCTCTGATGGTTGCAGAGAGAAAAAGTTTTTATTATACAACACAGTGATAGCTTTCTTCCACCTACTTCTGACTTTCTGTTGACATTGGTGTTGCTTATCATTTCCAGCCTCCCACACATATTGATTACCTCTCAAGCTGATGCCCTCTGTTCTCCCTTGACTTGCTGCTTTATCTCGCTCTGTAACACTTGTACATTTTTAGTTACTTCTATTCATACATATGGGCCAAATTTATCCTTGGTTTTCTGCCAGGGAGTTACATCAAGTATAAATTTGACCCTCTCAGTCTTTCTTACTGCTTCTGAAATCAGGTTTCCAAACAGATGAAGACTGGGAAATCATGATAAAATATTTATAGTGTAAGGCTTGACCCTGCACACTGAGAGAAATACAGTCTCTACTCAAAACTAGAGCTTCTTCAGAGGCACAATCACATGATTTTAGATCTGTGAGAGACTTTCTGTCCTCCACTTGTTGCCAGTGGTTTCTGCAGTTACCTGATTAGCACAGAGGTTTTGGTGTGTATTCTCTTCTGTACCTTGTCTGTACCTTCAAGGCTGATTTGAAGCCTTCTTTGTGATCCTGTTATCTTGAGCTGTTGGTATGTCACTGAATCCTCCAGCATAAGCCTGAGGAGGACAGTCATCCCCAGGGAATGGCTGAGGACTGTGCCAGGTTCCAGCGACACTTCAGCAGTGCCCTGCTTCTCCTGGGAGTGATATGGAAACCTCTGTGACAGCTTTACGCATGAGCTTTGTGTGAGCCTTCTGTGACTCTACAGGAAATGTCACATCCAAGGAATGCACATCTCTTGGGTCATGACGTGGCATAAATCCTGGAATATAATTTTATTTTAGAGTACAATTCTTTTTAACTCCAGAAAACGCAACAGAAGCAACATAATTTACTCACTTTCATTCTCAGGGTACAGAAAAATGCTGCTCAATTTGAAAGCATCTGAAACACAAAGCAACAATTTTTAAATGAGATATACTGATTAAGATATAACCCTCTATGGCTTTGTATTTAGTGCTTCACTCATTGTCCTTGAACCTTTTCTGTCTTTAGGAAAGACTGGCAAACACTGATAGATTTAGTGTGAATTTTTTTCTGTCACATGTCATCCTCTGCACATTTTTTGCATATGGATTTTATTTCCAGATTATAGCAAGGTTCTACATTCAAATTTATTATAGTGAGAAAGAAATAATAAAAAATTCATTTCGGTTCACCAATAAATTAGCATATTGTAAATGAATTCACAGGTCCTCATTTCTGAGTAGGATAGAAAGGTAACAACTTTAAAAAATACAAATATAAACACAGTAAATGTTGGTAAAAATTAAGTCTGACTTCTATTTTAATTACTTGAACAACATAACATTAAGGGCTGCTAACAAAGCACAATATTTTTAAAGGAAGCTTTCACACCTTACTGGGATGGCATTCACTGTGATAAAATTCCCTATTTTAATATATTTTCTCCTGAAGTAACAGATATAAACAAATTTACTCACAGTGATTACAAATATCACACATTTTTTATATGTCTACTTATGGATTTGCATATAAATTCAGCCATTTAATGTGAAGTTAGAAAATTATGTTTTCACAAGGATGAAAAAGCAGATTTTAAGAAATTTACATAATTTTCAATGCAAATACTGAAAAATATATCTTCTCTAACAGAAAAGGCATGATATTGAAAGCACCTTTAAAAGGTATCTCTGATCACTCCATTCAATAATATTGTGAAGAGTTTGTGCATTTCACTGTGCAGAAACCCACAGGGGATGATTCCTTACTATCACTGGGAGATTTATTCTAGCAACATAAAACACTCCACTGGCAGAACTTTTTGCTCATATTTATCTTGCATTTCCCCTTTTTCAAGCATTATTTTATTACACTACTCCCTAACTCTGATTTATTGTATTATGTGTTTTAAAGCATACTTCTGGTCCCTTTTATCAATTGCTATGAGAATCTGACTTTTATGGTGTTTGTGAAGTCTCTTCTTTCCTAGTCTCCCTAGTGTGGGAGCGAACAGTGATGAAAAAATCTAGAGTAGAAAGAGAATTTATTGGAAGGACTACAATCTAATATACAGTTTAATAAATAATATATTGTTATAAGAATATTACAATGCTTCCATATTGAATGTAACCTGCAAAGAGGAAAGACAGTTTGGAGACAAAAAATAGAAAGTTATTAGGTTTTGCTCTACATATTCAAAAGAAATTTAGTTGTTACTTTGCAGAAAAATTTATTTTTTAATTGTTTTCAAAGTAAAACCATGATGATATTTAAAAATATGTACCACTAACTATGAGAAACACAAGATTTGAAACCTTGACTGTTTTAGAGATTTCCTTCTTTTCCTGGCAGGGGTTCAGAAATGTGACATTCTTGTTATAATGTTCTTGTTGACAGATGAGATTCTCAGAAGTCTTGTCAGTAAGCATTTGGTGTCTATATCGTGCTTCACAAAAAAGGCCTGTTCAGCTGTCCTATTTTTAGAGCAAAGAACGGGAGCACAGGGATGCAGACTCTCACCTGTGATCAGGAAGATCCTAGGTCTCTAATCTTAACACTAGGTGAACTTTCCACTGATGGAGCTTATGCTCCATCTTTTTAGAGAGAAATGATGGTATTTGTAGCAAAAAAAAGTACACAGAAACATAATCATCACTAACAGAGTATTTATCTGGAGGATATTGCTCTGAAAGAAAGCATTTTCACTGTGCAGGTGTCCTTTCTGGGATCTCCTGTGGCTGATCACCAAAGAACAGGCTGGAGGGCAGTTTGCTGATTTGAGGCTTGCCCTGCTGTTGCTTGGCCTTTCCTTACCAAACACACAATGTGGTTCTGAAGCTAAGCCACATTTTTAAAGACAAAAAAGTGATATTTTAAAAATTTTCTCCCACTACAGAAGTCAAACTTCCCAATTTCAAAGGATGCACTTAGCCTCCAGTTAATTACGTGAGGCAGTTTGAATCTACCTCTGGCAGCAAAGTAGATCTACATCTGTTCTCTGTCATCTCCTCAGCCACCTTAAAGTTCCAGTGTGAATATGGAATTCCACTTGTATATTATGGATGTTATCTAAACTGCAGGTGACCAATGACTTGGACCTCTGCAAATAATAATAAACTCCTAAACTGGGGAGATTTGCCTGATCAGATATGTATTCTATTTCAATATATCTCACGGAATTCAGATTCTTGCCTCACAGTTACAAGCTCAAAGCTATACCAGCAGAATGATTTGAACATTGACAGCATTAACATGAGAAGTACTGGAGGTTGTCTACCAGCCATTTGAATGTTTTTTTGTTTTGTTCTGTACAACACACACCAGTTTGACAGTGTTCTTTCAACTCATGCATGAAAAGAGCTTTGTCAGTTATTTTAATCTAAAAATGGATCACTGTATTTTCTCTCTCATATAAGAAAATCAGCTACTAGTTTATTCCTAATAAGATAAACTTATATTCATTTTTGGTGAAATACTCTGGAAGAGTAAGATGGAATGCTCCACAGCCAAAGGAAATGTTTTCTTAAAGCCTTCATAAAAATAATTAGAGTGATTAAAATCATCAATCCTGCATTGAGTATTATCAATCCTGAGCCTCCAAATAACAATAAGCATTGTTTGGAATTCACATTCAAACCTGTATGATGGGAAATTTTATATTGAGAATTGCTGGTACCAGAAAGTCCATGAATAATCACCATTAGATATTGACTAAACACTTAGGTTCTTTTGAAATCAATTTGTCTAGAGAGATTGAAATACCCCTGGGTCACATTTAAACTGAATACAAAACGTTGACCTCCATCTGTTTTTCTATTTAAACTAAAACCATATCAAGCAGAGAGGAGGAAGGATTTCTAAAAATCCCAAGCTAAGATGTTAGAGTTTGATTAGGCTCATCTGGTTTTCATAGCCCAATATAACATTCCTTTTATTGTATTAAATGTTTTGGGTATAATTTATTTTGTTTGCAATTATGCTAATTAAGGTTCTCAAGAGCCTCACATTTGAATATCACTAGATGATCAGGAGCCTTAACTGAGGAATTTTCATGCTTCTCCCTTATATGCACATCTATCCACACTTGATTCTGTTTATCTCCATATATTTTGAAAATCTCATTTCTGAGATTTCTGTGGACTTATTGACTACACAGAAAGTCAAAGTGTGAGCACAGTACTTTGCAAAAACAAAAGGTGTAAGAGAGAAGGAGGAGAAATACCTGTGGAATGGTGAAAACATTAGAAAAATACAGGTGCAGGGGATTTCAGGGGGATAACAGAGAAAAAGTTCAAAAGTACAAAGTGGTATCAACTTAAACAGGAACACTGAGACATAAGGAAGGGAGGGAATTGGCTGAGGCAGATCTTGTGGTGACTCCATTAAGTTATACCTAAAGAAGAAATCACCTAAAAAAGAAATCAATTTCCATGAACATTTTAAATTTTGGATACAGCTGTGACACTCCATCTGGTAAAATTTACATCTTCACATAAATTCAAATTATTTTGTCTTTATGAAAAATAGCTAGGGAGCTGCTGCTCAGTCCAAGTGCTAAAGCCCAGGTGCCATTTTGGGTTTGTTGATTCCTTGAACCCCACTGAACCCCATACAGCACGACAGGTCTCTCGCTGGCCTGTCACGGGACAGGGGTAAGGTAGGTGCCTGGTGGGGATGGCGAGGGTGGGGGTAACCTCTGGACCCTGCTAAAAGGCTACTTGTGAATAAGCAGGATCTCAGCAGGAGTCCGTCTCACAGGAGGATTTCTTGCTCGGCCCAGATTACTCTGGGCCACCTGAATTTACTGTGATTCAAATCATCCCTGTGCTTCCCTTCATGCTCTGCTAATATTTCTCTTATTATTACTTCACTGCCTATATTGGTCCCTGTATTCCTCCAAACTTTAAGGATAATATGTCTACTTTGCTTCTTCCCTTTGCTGTAGAAGGCTCCTCAAGAGTGGCCTGGGGATTAGCAAGAGCAGGGTGGCAAGCTCTGTGCAAGGTAAAAGCTATTTTCCTTGTCTTTCCTGTTGGAAAGCTGCGTTAGAGTGATACTAATTTGATGATATTGTGGTTCCCCAAAGGGGATGGGCTAAATGTGCTTGGCACCGGGTGTGGCTGAAGAACAAAACAGCCTGGGCTTGGACAGACTTATTCTGCTGGCACACACATGAAACAGCTGTCCTGACCCTGCAGCATCACAGTCTGTTCTGTCCCTCTCACCACACCTCAGATGGTTATCACCCTTGGCAGAGTGCATCATCCTATGTCAGACTCCTCTCAGAAGGGCTCCAACTGAGATTTGTCAGCTTCCCTGCTTGGTCTCACTGCTTCCTTCTCAGCACAGAAAGCCCACCAGATAAAGCTGGTCAGCCATGGAAGGGTGGAGTGGAAAAAAAGCAGTAGGAATGTATGTAAAGGATAGGCCCATGACAGACAGTTGTGTGGAAGAAATGTCAGAGACTGGTGTTTCTGACCCCACAGCCTTAAGAGAGAAGGGCTTTCCTAATGGGGAAGCACTGGTCTGGTTTTCACCTCCACACAGGGCAAGTCAGCAGACTCTCTAAAACTGTAAACTGTTTTTAGAGGTAGGGAAGAGGAAAACCCTGATGTTTTTCCTGCTGCGTGGCTTGGTAGTGGGAAAGGAGAAAACAAGGCCTTAATTAAAGTTTATAGTCAAGATATTAAAACACAAGTAGTGTGCAAATAAATAATGTTTTCTTTGCATTTTAAACCCACTCCATCTATAGTGCCACCTTAATAATATTAGAATATATTAATAATGGTTTAAACATTGCATAATTAAGGGGAAGAATATGGTTAGGGAAGCATGCAGGAGACTTTAAAATCCATAGTACCATGTATAAGAAAAGTGCCATTTAATATTTAATATTGGATTCAACCCCTATCAGTTCTGTCTGAAAAGTATATACTCCTAGTTGGCAGAATCCTAAAGTAGGACTAATAAAGACATTAGAAAAATTCTCCACCAAAAAAACCCAAAAAAACTCCAAACCTGAAATAAACCAACTGAAGAGATCTCATTGGCAAAAAAAAAAACAAACCAAAAAAACAAAAAAAAAAAAAAAACAACAAAACCAAACTAGAAAGGCAAAAGTTGCAGAATAATGAACAATGTTAAGGCATGTAACACATGTTCTTCAATCTTTTCTGTAAATGTAAGTTCACAGAATCAATTAATTCCAAGGAAAGACAAGGAAATAGCCTTCACAAAGCAAAACGAGTCCACAGAACTTGTTACCTTCTGGTAATATATAAATGCCACTGAGCTGACTGAAATGTTCTGTTTAAACATGGAAAATTGTTTATTGCAGTTTATTGCAGAAACAATTGTTTATTGTTTCTGTTAAAGCATCTGATATTTCTATAGTAAGAAGCTTTTGACAAGATGGACTGTTAATCCAATCTGATGCGGTGATTTACATATCTGCAATATGGCATCCTGGGGTGTTTTAGAACTTACATGATATGAGAGTTAAGAGGGACAGGCCAGCCTAGGGTTTAACCTTGCCAAGTGTGCCTAAGCAGCTCCACACATAAGACTGCTCCTGCTCCTCCCTCCCTGTATCTGACAAACTGCATAGGTAGGAGGACAATAGATAAGTACCAGGTGTGCTATTAACAGCATCAAATGACAAGCAATTGAGACCATCTAGTATCTTCCTAGGATAGGTACAATGCAACCAATTCAAAACACAGAAGTGGTACAAATATTTAAGAGATGGTTCATATGTGCAAGGAGGCAGTTGCACAGCTGTGTCTCTATAATTCTGCTAGCTGATTACTCTTGTCTTTGTAACTCCTTAGAGGAAATATGGAGATGAAGTGCACCCAGAAAGCCATGTGAGCAAAAGGCCTGTGAAGAGAATAGGGAGTAGTTCAGATTCAATTGAACAAAACCATTTTTCAGGGTTCAGATGTTTGTGATGAAGATACACAGAACAAAGGAGGAGGACAGTCAGGCAGGTGCATGCATCTTTTTCACTTCCTGCTTGGAACGTGGTTCATGTCATATGAACGCAGTTCATATCCCTATGATTCCGCAGATTCTTGATCTTGATATAACTGAATCCACCAAATCATAAAAGACTTGTGGCAGGAATATGGCAGTTTTTTGAGACAACCTGAAAGAGCAGGGCCTGAGTCAGTCTGGTGAGGAAGGAATGTCAGGACAAACAGCACCTTTAAGCTGACTAAATTACCCAGAGTTTTAAATCTAATCCAGAGCCTGAAGCTTCACTCTTTACCCAGGTATAATACTCAAGTTGTTACTGCTATTTGTGAAAGGAGCACAACTCATTTGTCCCTTCAAACCCCCTCATTTCCCTGTATTTGCCTCCACTAATGTGTGGTAAATGTGGCATGGTAAAAGCACACAGAACCTGTAAAACACACTTCCTTTTCAGCCTGCACATTTGTACTCTATGGAGGATTTAGCCCTTATCACCCACTCACTGGAGTCACACGTGAATGCACAGCAGAGATTTGTCACTAGGTTAACCATTAACCAACAGCCCCTATGAACCTGGACACCAAAATTCGTGGCTTATTCAGCTTAGTCATCATCCACCTTGAAGGAAGTGAGGGGGACTTATAAATCACTCCAATCAATTACCCCCTCCCCCTAAGAAATGTAGTCAAAGCACTTCAGAAATAAAACCATATGGCACAATCATGTCAGCTCTGTTTATATAAGCTGTTCCTAGAAACAGCAGTAGTGTAATAGCAGATTTCCATATACTGAATCAATATTTGAGTGTTTGAGACCAGGTGTTTTATAAGATGCCATTAAGTGAGCAGAGCACATTAGCGTGTTCAAAACAGACTGTGGAGGGTTCCTCAGCCCCTGTATCTCCACTTGCATTCCTCAGTCTCACAGCACCAACATGTACTCTCCAAGTCCTTTTGATTGGATTCAGCAGACCCAGACAGATTGTGACTACTGTGCCTTGTTTTTTCTCAGAGAGTTTCATGCATTTAGGACCAGCAATAAGAAACTAATGAGCTGCTTGTTTATTTGACTAACAGCTCCTGGTAGATGTGCTCATTGGGTTACACAGTCTTTCAGAGGTCTCATTTTTACATTGCATTGTTTCTAGGTTGCAGTGTGGTGGCTTTAGCTGTACATTAATGAGTGCTGCATGGCTGGAGACATTTGTCTGTCATTCAGCTTAAGACAGAAAAGCACAGGCTGTGCTGACTGGCTTGTACCGGTCAAGCACTTAGTACAATTGTAGATGCATGGCTTGAAATACAAGATATAAAGTTTTACTGCACTCTTATCAGTATGGAATTTAGCTTGTTTGCAAGAAATACAAGGTGTGCGGTCAAAATTATATGGGAATCATTCTGGCTGTTGCAACTCTGTTATGTCATGTTGTATATGACTATGTATTTTTCTATTATTTAGGATTTTAAGCCACTGTCCGAAAACCGGAATATATTACAGTCTACTAAGAAATTTATATTTTCGTAGATATATGGTACTTTATAGTAATAAAATCCATGTTACATATGTCTGTATTTATACTGTGCAACAGCTGAATTAAAAGTGAGAGAGCAAATGTTAACTTTTTCAATTTTCCTCAGGGAGAAGCAAACTTAATGTCTACCAGGATCTCTTGGAAGCGCCCAGACTGCTGAGATGATGGATGACATAAATATATGTTTCTGCTTTTTTTCCTCCACTCTCCATTGTTTACTCCCAAGTCAGCCCTAGCCTGCTGCTGGAAGAATATTGAAGACTCTTGCCCAGGTAGTTTTGTTGATTCCAGTCTGTTTGATGATATACTGTCAAATTTCTCCATATAAGTAATGATATTAATAAATATATAAAAAGAAGAATAATTATTAGTGGTTATTAACTTGTAGCTATTTTAAGGAAACTATCACCATGTTTATGATAACTTTTATATATAAACAGAGATTTTCTAAAAGACAGTAAAGTCTGGTGGTTAGAATATAGGTTTAAATGGACAGTAACTCAAATTTGCTTTGTTTGTTTCCTTTTTGGTAAAACATTGGAACACTGGATCCAAAAATAGATAACAAAAAATACTTTTTATTCCTGTAAGTTTGAGGTCGGAAGTCTCGTTAGTCTTTTTTAATCAAAAATCTCTACTCCTCGCCCTCAAATTTAGCTGGAAATTAAGATTAAATCTGACTTTCCATTTTGCATAATATTCAGTTTACAAAGTTTGACAAACAACTGCAGTGTCTGAGTGCCATCTTTCTGAGAACTGTTTTATTGTTTTCTAGCATTGTTCCCTGTAACACCAACAAAAAGCTAATTCCACTTTTGGAAAAGCCTCAAAGAAAATAACTGGCAAAGGGTTTTCTGATGGTCTAGAAGTGTTCTGCCTTTCCTACACAGCACTCTGGGGGCAACAAAGACAATACTGGCAAGGGCATTTTATTAAATCAGAATAGGGCCTGGTATAGGTGGGCTCCAACAATATGCATTTTTTGAGAAGTAGTTTCCAATAATTAACCTGTCATCTTATGAATCTTTATTGTTTCTTTGTGTGTGTGTGTGTGTGTGTGTTTGTTTGTGTAGAAAATATTGTTTATCCATCACTACATCTTCAAATGAGAGACTGAATAATGTTTTGGTTATAGTCAGTGGGCACCATTTAGTAGCATGCTTTTGTGACAGATTTATTATGATAATCAATACGGAGTTTTTATTTTTGTGATATATTAGAAACTGCCTGTGAAATTACTTTATGTTTCTTTACTTTATAGGTCTTTTAGGAGTGATATTGCAGCACTGAATGAAAATAAAACATTGCTAAATGGTTCATATGGCATTCAGATGTCACAACAATAATAATGCAGAGGAAGGAGGATAAAACAAATGTGAGAGCTCAAAAAAATTGCTTTTCTGGGGAACAAAAGGGGAAAGTGTACTTTTTTGTGTGTTTTATCATGTTCCGCTGTGGACTCTTGATGGAAATTTTGCTGGGATAGAACCTACATACCAATAAGCTTGTAGGAAATAGATAGCTATACAAATATTGTTAGAAACAAGATCCCTTTTTTGGCTGTATATTAGGTATATAGTAGCATAAATACTGTGGCTATTAGCAGAAAATATGTTCTCTCAATGCATAACAGGCAAAAGATTGAACAATTATTTAATTTGTTGAAATTTTGCAATATTTCTAAAAAAATTGAAGTAAAACATACCAATCCTTTTTAAAATGGAAAAAGAAAATTTATATAAGTTGAATTTTTAGGCAATTTTGTTATATTACACTTATGCTTCAATTCTCTTCTGTGACCAAAGGTTAAAGAAGATGCCCCAAGTTTCCTCTTGTTAGAGCTTAGGCAGTCCTTCATAGGAGTTCTACAACCACACTCTATCTTGGAATTCAGAACTGGAATTCTCCACATGATTCAGAATGAATCTGTGTTTTAATAAATATAAGGATCCTGGATCAGATCCTAATTAAAAAATATCTTCAGAAATGGAAGAATACACATGTATTGTGATTGCAAAAATATCTTTCAGCTTGGTGATTGAAACTCACTTTCAATTTTAAAATGACAAAGTTGTTTTTCTATGAAAGGTTTTTGAACTGATAGTCCAAATTAGTCTGAAACAGAATGTTTAAAGATCAGAATTACTTATGGGACAGAAGCTTTAATTATAAAAATCTTTCAAATTCCAATATTTTAAATTCTAGCAGCCTTGCAACCCAAAAAGCACATGAGAACAATTTGGGATTGTCAATTGAAAAATTTAGTGTTCTTTTGGGCACTGAAAAAAAAATTACTGTCTTAGTAAACTTCTCACAGTTTATTAATGATGCATTTTGGTAAGACCTTTTTAGAAGCTGAGACTGCTGAGCCCTGATTTATCCTCCACTAGCAACTAGATACTATGAAGCCATGCACTCACTTACCACAAAACTCCTCCTGCTGGGATGAACAAGGAAATCAGAAAAAAAGTCTGAGACTCAGACTGTTGAGATAAGAATAGTTTTATAAGTGTAATTAAGTATACTAAAAATGATGATGATGATGATGATGATGATGATGATGATGATGATGATGATGATGATGATGATGGAGAAGAAAAAGAGAGAGGACTAAAGCCCCAGGGAGGCAGTGATGCACAGTGACGCGGGTGCTCAGCACCTGCTGACTGATGCCCAGCCCATCCCCAGCAGCTCCCCACAGTTCCCATCCTGGCCATGCTGGTCTGTGCATGGCACATCCCTTTGGCCAGGTCGGGTCAGCTCTCCTGGCCATGCTCCCCCAGCCTCTGGGGCACCTGAGCAATGCAGAGCACGGGACACTGAAATGTCCTGGATTTAGGGTGAGCTCTGCTGAGCAACATCCCAAACATCTCTGTGCCACCAGCGTGATTCTCACACTGAATGCTAAGCACAGCAGTGCACTGTCTGCTAAGAAGAAAATTAACTCTATCCCAGTTGAAATGGGGCAGCTGCTAATGTAATATACAGTGAGATTTAGTTAGGCAAATGTCAACATTTAACTTAAAACCACTTAGTAAAACTTTGACCAGTCATTTCAACCTTTTTCACCTACACAGAATTCTTTCATGTATTCACAATTATGCATGCAAGTGTATGGCTGTGTGCGTTAAACCTTTCCATATCAAATATTCTTTTCTGCTTTGCCAGGTTTTTTAAGGCAAAAAATGCATGTTTTCAATTGTAGGAAGATTTTGTACTTACTAATGTACATTTGTATAATGTAGCAATTTAAAACTGACTGTTACGTTTCATTAAGAATTAATCTGTGGTATTGTTTTGACCACAATTCCATAAAATGAATGTTATTGAATGATGTTAGTTCAGTTAGATATAAATAAAAGAAATCATGTTTGCTGTGTTTAACTATGGATAGAAATAAAAAATAAGTACTTAAAAAAATCCAAAATGCCACTAACATTATTCTTCTGAAGTGCAAACATGAAAAAGGAAGGTTTTGAAAAGATACTAAAAAGATTTTGAAAAGATACTTTTGTGGTAAAAAAATCCCACAAGAATTTTAACTGTCTCTAAAACATTGGCTTCCTAATTGAAACCCAGACAATACTGCTTTTACTATGAATCCTTCATAGTGAAGTGTCCTGCATGGGCTTTTTCTGTGAACAGCAAATACTGACTCAAAACATTGTCCTCATTAAAAAATAAAATCAAATCTCTTTTAAAAGTAAAAAGAATAACTTGCTAGCAGAAAAACACAAAAAAAGCACTTAAACTGGTTAGTGTGCCTACTCTCATGCCCATCCTATGCATATTAAGATTGCCCTCAAAAGACAACATTAACAAAGTTTGCTGATTTTTCAGTGATGATACTTGGTCTTTGATTTCTCCACTGCCAATGCACTCTGCTTAGTAGGGGAAAGGCAGAAAATCAGTTTCCTGGCTACTGTTACAATTTAGTACATCTACTGAATTTTATTTTCTCCTTTCTGTTCCCCAGGAGATGTGTTTCATATTCTGTCCATTGTAACTTCACCTTAATAAGCTCTGAATTAACCATATTTTAATAAAATTGTCTTCTAAGCAACTGCTATATGTTTCTATTCTCCTTGAGTCGGCATCAAAATCTCCTGGGAATGATGTTGTCCTTTCTTCCCTTTATTAAGTTTACTGTTGAACACCAATGTAATCCTGGAACATACTGACAGATATTTTGAGATGCCTGACATTGTTGGTTCATGAAAGGGAATGCATGAAACTTCCCCTTTTTTTTCATTTTCCTAGAGATAATCTGACATGAAAATATTTTTAATCCTTAGGAGTTTAGCTATTGTATTTGATAGGATAATTAAGTTTGAAAATGATCTCAAGGTGTCATTCCTTCAATCTGTATTCACCCAGGCTGCTTGTGATTAATGGGAAAAAAGGGAAAATATTAGAGTCCAGTTCAGAATTTGCCCTTTGACCTACTGTTTTTACTGGATCCAGTAAAAGCTTAAATTCCAAATGGAAGCAAAAAAATAATTTAAATATTTAATTAAGCTACTAAAAATTATTGTAAAATATTTATTTAGCAAACCCCCTCATCTAATGCCAAAAATATATTTTGGATTTTTCAGCATTATCTGAAAATATAGAAAGATTATGCCTTGAACTGTGGATTTTAAATGGATCAGTTTTTTACCAATATTTTCTTTTTTATATTTTCAAGAAATAGAAAGACAAAATAAGTATACTCGCCAGGAGAATGACCCATGGGTTTATAATTGGGTTTGGTTACTCATTTGGTGATTGGGGTTGGTTACTCCTAGCAGCTTTCCTTTCTAAAACCATAGCTAGAAAAATAATAGAGGCTTCTTTTTGCTTTAGAATGGAACTATAAAAAAGTAAGAAATTGTCTTTACATCTAGAATAATAATTTTTACTTTGTTCTTCTTTCTTTCTTAATCATAGGGAAAGGTAATTGATGATTGTAGACATTCTTCAAAACAGGGGAAAATAAAAAAGCAAATCTGACCAACAGGGAAAGCAGAAGGGAAGGATCTACCCTCCAAAAGCTTTAAACACCAGTTCAAACCCCACTTTGTGGGAGCTGTAGAATCCCTTGGCTAAAATAGATAGGTAGCTAATTTCCAGAAGAAATAACAAAATTTTTCAAGAATACAGCTACTAAAAAATGAATGATGCCCAGGACATTTACTACAGGCAGTCTTGGAGAAGAATTTTTCCAAAGACTTATTACCTCAAAATTTAAAATCTAACTATGTTACAGATTTATTTTCACAGCCACCAACACCAAGCAACATCTGCACTGGTAGACTGACTCTTTCTTAGGGAGAAAACAGACTCAAAGATGAACCACGTATTTTTGGCTCAGGTTGTTTTTGTTCCTGAGCATGCCAAGATAAGGCATGCTTGAAAACTTCTCTTGCTTGGACAAGAGAAAAACATGATGTTATTTGTAATGCTGATGCCTTTCAGGCATCTCTTCTTTATAGGAAAAGATGCAAATTTGTGCATTCTGCATAACGCTGGTCTGAGATAAAGGAATATCTGAATCTAAGGAGTGAACTAGATGAACTTCTGGAGTACGTTCCAATTTTATATTGCCATAAATTTATTATATAAAGAATTTGCAATTACAATCAATAACAATCCTTACTGGTGATGTGGTTGATAAATTACATAGCAAGTATAAAACATGCCTATTATTTTGCCAAGAAAATAATTTTCTTTTTTGTGAGATGGCAGTGAATTGAAAATTATGAATTGCAAATCCTTGCACTTGTAAGAAAAAATGTATCAGAACTGCTTCTACATCTACATTATGAAAATATTCTCCTTATTCTTCTGTTCTATTCTTGCCATAATCCACAGTTTAAAGAACAGAGGCAACTATTAACACATTGCCATTTGTAGAACTATCTTTTTGGACAGATGGAATATGATACAGCAACATTTCATTTTAGAATTCAGAATTCTGTTTGTGCCTGTTTACAGTTATTTGTTTTGAATATATAACTGTCAGTTTAATATTCTGTGGTGCACAGACTTAGAAAACTAAAGTACTTTGAGGTAGAAAACATATTTCCATATATTTGAAGCTGCAGCCATTCTGCAGATAAAAAATAGTTTGGCATGTTGTGTTCAAATTTTCATGTGGCCTATAAGTAATATTGTTGTGACTTTAGTGGGGGTCTTGAGAATATTTCAAGAAGATGAAAATATTATATGAGAATATTATAGTGGTCTATAACTCTAAATATGCTTCAACATCCTCAATCATTGCCATTATTTGAGATAAAAATCTACTCAGATTATTTTGGAAATAAAATGCAGTCATATACAGTCTTTTGGTGACATACTCCACAGTGAAGTGTGTCTTAGAGAAGAATATTGTAAGCAACACATACCAGGTAATTGTGCAGATAATTTAGGGACTAAGCCAAAACTTTGAGAGTGATTGGATATACCTGACACATCTACTATTTTAAGGTGATTACTGCCTTGCAAATTTTACTTGCTTTTACTTTCCTGAGGGTTAATGTATATACTTAGTGATTTCTAGAATGAGGTATATAAGATTAAAAGGATTTTGAAGATACTGAAATGGAAAGCTTCAGACTACTGCTTATGTGTGTATATATATATATATATATACATACACACATATGTAATATACTTCCATTCACTTTTGATCAAAGTTCAATTCAAAAAACTTCAAAATATAGAAATTCTGTAAATCAAAAATGCAAACTTTCAAAAATTTTTCCATTTTATATGATTTATAGACACATAACTGGTCTTCACTCAGCATTTACTGTTGGCAGTTCAGTTTGGAATTATTGACCACGCATATAAATTTGGGCTGGGACAGAAAATAAAGCCTGCAGTCTCTTCCAGTAATAACTCATGGTTTGTTAAAGTTCAGAATCTTTGTACATTTTTTTCACAATGTTAGTTTAGTGAAGAGGAGGAAAAATCCCTTGTATTTCAAAACTTTAATTTTCTTTACATTGTATCCTGCTTGATGTACATTTTGCATATGATTTTTCAGTCTGAAGTAATGAAAGGAATCACATCTTGCTGTTAAGAAATCCCTCAACTTTCTCCACGTTCTGCTTCTTTAGAGTCTTCTTTTTTTTTTTTTTAATCAAGCTTTTCTTAACTTTAATCCTAATGAATAATTGTTTGGATTAGGAATGAACAACATCCTTTTATATCATGCTTTTTTTTAATGCCAACTCTTACCTGAATATCAAGATAAAGGAGTGTGTACCTTTGTGTCAGTACCATTGGTATGCATTTTACCAACACTGTCCTATTTAACGTCTCCAATTTAACTTGGAGTTAAATTTCTCCTATTTAACTTGGAGTTAAACAAGGATTGTTCTTTTCATGGATGTAAACAAACAAATTTTCTGGAAAAGTAGCCATCAGAAAAATATAGCTTTTTCCTGAAGTCCTTTCATATGCTGTTTAATTCAACTTCATTCTCAGTGGAGAATTCATTGTCTTTAGTTGCCTCCAGGATAAGCAACTAAAAAGATGTATAGAGCAGTGAAAAAGTACTGATACTGAATCTTATCTGATAACATGATTGTTTCCATAGTATCCTGGCCCACAGGACTGAGAAGAAAAGCTTCTGTGACTGTCATCTCAGGTACGTGTAGTTTTGCTTCACAACTGGCAGAAAAAATCCCTGACTTGTTACAGCTCTCTCCTGAATGTTCATTGTAATCTTTGGAAACAGGTCACTAGGACTGGTGCATCACTTGACTAAAAGATATTCTTCTTAAAGGTCCTGCTCTAACCCAGGACTCACAGTGTGTGGAAGCTATTGAAATATGTCTGAAAATCTTTGCATGTACAAGCAGCTATGACCCAAGCTATTTGTAAATTATGACTTTGCCTAAAATTGCAAACATATCCATCCTTCTAATTTTCTGGGATAGTAAAAAGTTCAAAGGGTAAAAAAGAAGTAGACTTGACACATGTAACAATGTTTTCTCTCTATGAGCCTGATTGAAATTTTATTGTAATACTTGCTTTGAGATATCTGAATGACGTGGAAAATCTTATAGCCAAAAGTACAAAATTGGGTAATTGTGATAATAAAGCTTCAGAAAACTTCCATTTTAAAAATGAAATCTTTCAACAAATTTGAGGCCGTTACAAATCCCCAAATCAGCTGTTTATTTCACTACGTGCTTTAGAACTTTTTCTTTCACCCTATTTTATCTAAATTTGATCAATGTTTTTATATATGATTCTCATTAAAGACCATTTTTACTTATTAAATCTGTACTAGCATGTACATTTCTGTTCTACAACTACTATCATCTACTTCATATGAAAATGCTAGAGTTATTTTTTTCCTATTTTTTCCACTGTTATAAAACACTTCTTGTCTACCTAAAAAAATCTACTGCAGGTAGCTGGGAATAGTCATGCCTTGTGTGTGCACAGATAAACTTGTTTTTCTCATATAAAATGACACTGGCTACCCACTAGTGAGTGGTCCAGAGAGCAGCCAGCAGTAGATAGCATGACTTATTTTTCTTCAATACATAAATTGATATTCCTAAAATGTGTTTATAAAGCAAGACAGAAGATTTTCAAAATATTTGAAAATTGTTTTGTGGGGAACCATTTTTATTTTATATAAAAAGGATATTTTTAAATTACCAAATCCTTTTTCAGAAGTTTGTCCACACTTCTGTGTTATTTTTCTGAAAATTTTAACCTTATATGACAGTGGACAGTTTGTCCACACTTCTGTGTTATTTTTCTGAAAATTTTAACCTTATATGACAGTCCAACAGGAAGGTTAGAATGAATGGGATGAATTTTTCCTTCACAATAACAGAAATTCAGAGCACAATTATTATTATTCAAGTCTAAACAATACTAATGAATCAGGTTTATAGCAGTAATTTATCAAATCCCTATTTTTTCAGAATGGCAGGATATGTTTTAAGCACTTACTGTCTACAGATAGACAGGAAAACTGCTGAAAGCATCCTGGGTAGAGTGGATGTGAATGAGTTTGAATTCTATATACGTATAGCTATGGATAACTGCACATTTTAAAGGTCAGGTATATCTTTATCTGTGGATTTTTTCTCCCTTAAAACTAAGACGAAAATCTGGTGAAACACCCTGAAGTAGGCTAACAAATGGACCACAACAATTAGTAGTTATGGAGAATGTCCTTATTCCTGACAGGAAAACTGTGCACACAATGTTTTGGGCTATTTGTTTTCATAAACCCCTTCTTAACAATCACTGGAATCCTTTAAAAGCAATATTCTAGAATTGTTTAGAGGTGAGAATCCAGATTGCTGCCTGAAACAAATAACTTTCTCATGGATGCCAAGTAATCTCTGAGGTATTGCACAGAGGGCTGGGACAGCTCATAGCTGACACCTACTTGTAATGCTGCCAGAGTCAGGGCTCTTCTGCCAAAACTATGTCTTTGAATATTTAATATATATTAAAACAACCTTAATGTGGTCAACAAAGACTGAAATGGAAAATAGTAAGTTATAGGTGATACTTTTCTATTCTCTCTCAGTATATCACATATTGATATAAGCCTAGGCTCTTTTCTTCCTGCTTCACCATTTTTATTTCTCTGTATTGCTTTGTCAAGAGGACTGGATATTGAATAAGTGAATAAGAGCAAATTTATCTGTGCTTGTCAAAGCAGATAGGGCTTGTTTTATATACAGTCAGTGTAAGATTAATGGAAGTAATTCTGGAGTTCCAGATATTGCAATGATCAGCAATATGGATTTCTATATAAATAATTAGACAAGAATATGCATAATTCACAAATATAGACTACTCTGTATTAGATGGGACTTCAGTACCATGAGGAAAAGAAATCTGAAAAGACAAATAGGTATTTTGATAAATTATCAGTTCCACCCTCTGCTGTTTGGCTCTTCTGAACATGGTACTATGTCTGTGATAGAGCTTTCTTTGCTTGAACCTCATGCCCTTGCTCTGGTGAAATGTGTTAGCCTCCAGGAATGGCTGGACTGATCAGACAGACAATCAAATTGTTGAGCACCTACTGTGAAAAGACTGAATGCTCCAGAAGAGAAACATCCTCAGTAGTTCCACTTGTGTGATCTGCTTCCTGCATATATCCTGATGTGTTCTTCACTGGCTTTAGCTGGGCTCAGGAATATTTCTATGGATTAAACATAAATCAGTTTATTTGTATGCTTAAAACTACATGTCATCTAGATCAGTCTGTACAAGTAAAACCATTCTATGTTCCTTCCCTTCTGTGCATTTGGGTCCATGAAAACATGACAAAAAGAGAAAGGAGATATGTATTAGATGTATATCCAGCCTAAAGTATTTGTAGTCCCTCATATTTTTAAATTTATTAAATTTATGAAAATTTAAACATTAAATAAGTTTAAACCCCATATTTTTAATCCAAAAGGTGATAGGTTCAGACCTAGGAAGGTTCAGATACCAGGAAGAAAGTTTTTGTGATGAGTGTGGCAAAACACAGGAACAGAGTGCCCAGAGAGGTGATGGATGTTCCATCCCATAAAATTTCAAAACTTAGACAGAGCCCTAAGCAAACTGATCAAGTTGAAAATGTCCCTACTCTTTGCAGGCAAGTTGGAGTAGGTGGTCTTTACAGGTCCCTTCCAATAAAAATTGTATTGTGATTTTATGATTCTATATAGCCTAAACATATATAATCAAGAGAAAAAGTAAAAAATAACTTTACTATTAACCAGTAATCTACTACCTATCTTCTCACCTGAATTAATAGGAAGGGAGAAAAGGAAAATATGTACTCCTTCACCACCAATGACATACAGTGGCATACTACAGGTATTAATACTAATGGGTAAGGAAAGGGTAGCACCTCCTTAACTTTTGCCCCTTCCCGGTGAGTATATGCCCAAAAAACTTCCCTTCACATTAAAGCAGTTGGTAAGAATGAAGGCCAGGATGCTAGCCAACTGAAGATATCTCAATTAGGAGCATTTTTTTTCTTACTATTTCATAGAAAAATAAAATAATTTAAAATTAAATTTAATGTCATATTTCTTAAGTGTTCAAAACAGTAGGGAAAAGAGAGAATAAACTCTATCAGAGGATTTTTTTCATTTACTTGTTCCACTGAACAACAGATATCAGAGACATGCAGAAAGGAAGCCAAATGCCCTGTATCACTGAATACAAACACAATACCAAAAATATAAACATCAATTTAAATTTTCAATTTAGACATTGAAAATTTCTCAGTCCATTGAATTTGATGCTGATAGAGATAGACTTCCTTTGAAAGAGCAATGATCTGCATTCCTTTTGATCCATATCTTGGGACAGTCTAACATTATTTCACTTTAGAGTGACAACAAGTCTGCAATTGTTTCTTTGTAGAATACTTGAGCATAGGGGAACTGTCTAAAAGATTAATATATGGAATGTTAATCAGTTGTGACTGTGGTTGTTTGCACGTACATGTCTGTATGCCACAAGATGGCTTTACAAATATCCATGGGAGAAAAATTTCATTTTTGTCCCTGGTCGACCAAGCCTATCTTGAATGGTGCTGTGAGGATATATTCCCACCTCCAGAGACAGGAGTATTGACAGTGTCCTCAACACTTCAGACTTGAAACTTGCATCTAACTGGTCACGTGTGAATGTTTCTTCCTGACTTACATGTGTGCATATACAAACTATGTTTAAGCTAAAATGTGAGTCTGGCTGTGCAGAGCTATGCCTTATTTTTGGTTGAGGAAGCACCTCATAGCAATTCAAATTTGTTCTAGTCTCCTTACACACAGTGCTGACAGCTGGATATTACCATATGAATGGGATCACTTTTGGGATCAGGTAAATTAATAAAAAACATATCCTTGTGGTAATCAATCTGGTTTTGCACTAAATCTGGAATTTCTTTTCGCTGAATGGAATGCAATTCATGCAGCTAATTTTTTTTCTTGGTTTAGGTTTTTTTCTGCTTTGTTTTTACGTGAAGATGCAAAGTGATGTTTTTAAGTGAAGATGCAAAATTTCTCACAGCAAAGTACAATTCCTAAATGACATTTAAGCTAAATATATGTAATTTTAAGAAAAGGAATAAAATATATGGAAATAAAATCAAGTGCTTTGTTTTATTTTCAAAGGTCCCTTCATTTTATTTTCTTGACTATTTTTATTTCATGAGCAAGATATGATATGAGCAATGGGTCTTTTCACAAGTTAATAAAAAGAATAGTGTAACATGTAAACTTCTCAGCCAAATATGCTATAAAATTGTTCCAATGTCTTGGAAAAGTTTAAATAAATGGCATTTATTTAAAAGTTTAAATAAATGGCATTAAGACAGTACAAGTTTTTGTAATTGTAAAAGCAATAACTATTTTTTGTTAATTATCTAAACCTCAGAGAATTTGTATGTCAGCTGCTGGATAAAATTATCTTAAATATATACTGAAAATGAATGTGCATTTTTGGAAGTGCCAGGATTATGCAGGCAGTTTAAGGAGTGAAAAAGAAAGAAGTACTTGGTTTTTGCGTATTCTGTAAAATGAGCAGTATTTATTAATGTTTTCTCTTCACAGCAAAACCACTGGGCATCTTATAAAATTGACATTTTGGTATATCAGGATGGGTGGATGCCAATTTTTTTGCATAAACTTTCCAGGATATGTACTGATATAATTCCAGAGAAAAATGGTGAGGTTTACCTCTAATCAAATAATGGAGTTCAAAAAAGCCAGGATTTGTAAGAAGGAGCTGAGGTTTATTATAAAAGAAAACTTCTCTAGGAAAGTCTTCTCATATTTTCCTACTACTTTGTCCAGAACAGTGAACTTTAAGAGGCTTAACACTGACATGTTAGCAAGCAATACTATCGTGATAGCTTGGAAATTTCTTTAAGCAATATTCAGTTATGCTAGACATAATACAGTTATAGTTATTTAGAAAATAAATGATGTTTTAGGCTTTTCTGTGAAACAAAGAAATCTAGGGGGAAGTAAACTATTAGGTGTAAAAATCTTCAGATGTTCCCATGGTGATGCCTTACGCATGGTGGTGCTCTTAAGGATGATGCATGCATTGATTCATGACAGTTCTTGAAAAACAGCAAGATAGAGAAACTGTATTTCTGCAAAGTATGGCATTACCCGTCCTAACATTGCTTTTACAGGCAAATCCACAGCAAAATTAGCACAGTTCTCTCTCCCCCAGGGTATCCACTTAAGGAAATTTTCATACAGGCCATGGTAAATAAAGTCATAAAACAGAAATATCAGTTCTCCTCAAACAGGTAGTTAGTGTCTCTTAGAGACCAGCTGAAGGGAAGGAAATGGGAAGGCAGCAACTTTCCCCTCTAAGAAAGCCAGAGGGCAGAGGACACCCCACTGTTAGAAGGCTCTTGGGAAGACAGGATTAGTTTGTACAGTCTGTTTCGTATGATTGATCAAGACAGTTGAGGCTGGTCATTGTCAAATGTTTAGAATATCTCTGTTAAACTTGCAGGAAAAACACTGAGGCACAATGGAATAACTGCACTGCAAGCTATTGTTGAAGAGAAACTGAAAACTGAAAACCTTAACCTACTAAAATATGTATTTCTTATTGGTGGAAGCCATCTCAGATAATGATAATTGAAAAAATATTAAAACATTTAGGAACAGATGAATTGTAGGTGCTGCATGTTTTACTGCTTGCTAGTATGGAAAGCTTAATCCACAAGGGAGTCATTTATGTTACTGCAGAGCAGAGCTACCAATGCATTCCTAGACTTACATAGTCCTGGTTTATACAATTACATAGTTGAAATGTTGTTAAGAGGCAAGAATTTCTGTGAAATATGCAAAATGATCTCTTGAGCTGTTTTAATGTTTGAGGTTTGAACTGGTTATTTACAGTCCTTGAAATTGTACTAATTGTTTTGCTTAAAAAGCCAGATGTCCCACGTTAGAATACACTTTGAAATACAGAACTAAAGGTGAAGGGTGTCACAGAGAGCTTCTCTTCATAAGAGAGTAAAAAGGATGAAACTTAATTTGAAATTAGGTATATCTTTGTTCATAATATAATAAATGAACCTTACAGTGACCCTTATAATGCCATCCTCTACTGTCCTTGCCACCTACTCTGTCCTGATTGAGGTCATATACTATTTTCATACTGGGTTTTCAGAGCTGGGGTTCTGCTATGTAGACAGAAAAATATTTTTTTAATGTCATAAACTTCTGTATGAATACTCAAATATGGAGTTAGACAGCTTTAAATCAATTGCGGGCTGCTAAAACACTGAGTTAGCAGAATAGAGGAATGCATTTCTTGTATTTGAAGGTATCTGAATCTTTGAAGGCAGTTGCTTTTTGCAAGTTTCCTTAAAAACACACATTAAAGAATACTTGCTTAGTTTTTCTTGCAGTTTATTTTGACTTCTCTCTTCATTCCAGTGTTACGATAAATCAAGCATCATGGAACAGCTAGACATTGCACCTAACTAAGACTTCTCATTTGTAATGAAATCTCTTGATTCTTGTTGAATTATGTAAGCTTTCTGTATACTGCCTGGGGAAAGGGTGAATAACAAGGAAAGAGATATTAAATACTCAGGGAGCAATCCTTTGCCTTAGTCCTGCATTCTTTTAAGTCCAGATATGAAAAATGGGGGCTCTTAAAAGGAAAATGTTTCTATTCCATCCACGGAGTGTGTTTTGATTGTATTGTGAAGTAAAAAAATTCCTCTGACATTGGCCAGGGCTTTTTTTTCTCAAAATATTTGGTCAAATATATGTATAGTGGTCAATACACAAAATTAAATCTGATGCTCTGAATGCATTCTAAATAAGCTGACCAGACCCAGTACACCGGGACTGACAATTCTTTGTGTCCAATTCAACCATGATTTACCCTGTGGTAATTACACAAGTCCGCCAGGAGTAACCAGTAGTGAACTTGATTGGGAAAGTCTGCGTGGTTTTTGTTTTCTCTTTTGGCAGATGAACACTGGGAACGGTGGTCCTAGTAACAGGATGAAGTCTGTACAGAACTTATAAAAGAGGTTTAATGCTTCTGATGTTTAATGTTGTGTTGGAAGACTAAACTTGTTGGTCATTATATCTTGTACTGCTCCCCAAATACTGATAGGTCAAATATTGAAACCTGAAATATGGATGACAAAACTGATCTCAAACCAAAACTTGAATAAAAAATTGAGGCGGGAAAGGATTTATTTCTTCCCTTTTAGTTACTTGATAGGATTTCTCTTTTGTGAATGTTCTACATACAAATAAGTATTATCCTGTTCATTTAAAAGTTTTCAATTAAAAAAAAAAAAGAAAAATCAATAAAGCTTTCTGAAGTGTTTTGTATTTATCATTCTTTATGGAATAATTTACTGGAAAGAAATTCTGGAGGTTGTAATAAGACAACAAATTTCATTGTATTCATTCTGATCTGTTTCAAAGATGCATGTCCTCTTGAAAGAAGAAAGTGAAATGGCAATGTGAAATCAATTGAAATTATGTATTCAATTGCTCTTTTAAGTGTTCCAGCCTAAATATTACTTGACAGTTTAGACAGACTAAATTAGTATTCCTTGAATGAATGGAGTTTTGGCACAAATGTTGATGACAATTACCAGAAATTATCTCTGCATTGAATATTTATTGTAAATGACAACTGGATTACCAAGTTTTCTGTAGGTTACAAAGATTAACTGTAGATTAATATAGGTCTATGCAATGTTAGAATTCATCAAAAAAAAAAATTCTGTTGGGTGTTTTTAAGACTAAGGGTGAGTACAAAAACTAGAAGGAAAACTTCATAGATGAAAAATATAGAATCAAAACTAATAATATTCTTATTGTTTTTAGTTTCTGATTTTCTCAAAATCTTAGATGCATCTGTACAGAATAGGAGTGACCTGATAGAAAACAGCTCTGCAGAGAAGGTTTTGGGAGTCCTGTTGGACAACAAATTGTGAGCCAGCAGTGTGACCTTTTGGCCCAGAAGGACAATGGTATCCTGGGGGCTTTTAGAGGTCATTGGCAGCAGGTTCTGGGAGCTGATTCTGCCCCTCTATTCTGCCCTGGTGAGGCCACATCTGGACTGCTGTGCCCAGTTCTGGGCTCAGTACCACACATGATTAGGGAACTGGAGCATCTCTATTGCAAGGAAAGGCTGAAAGAGTTGGGCCTCTTCAGCTTCAAGAAGAGGTGACTGAGAGGGAACCTCAACAATTCTGTCTCTGTCTGCAAAGGAGGGACCAGGCACTGCTTAGAGGTGCTGAGGCAACAGTAAGTGATGCACAGGAAGTTCCATTTGAACATGAAGAACTTCTTTATTGTGTGAGTGACTGCACTGGAACAGACTGCCAGAGAGGTTGGGGAATCTCCCTCACTAGAGGTATTCCACAACCGTCTGGACACAATCCTGTGCTGTGTGCTCTGGGATAACCCTGCATGAGCAGGGAGTTTGGATGAGATGACCCACAGTCCCACAGCCATGTCCTGGCTGGCGTTCCCTTCCAGCCAGACACATTTTTTGATTCTATTATTTTGTGAATATGTGATTTTATTAACGAAACACTTTTCTTCATTAACAAAGCCTTTTGAACTAAGAAGATAAAATGGGGTTTCATTGTGTTAAAAATATTGATTGTGTACTGTTAACCTCAACATTTTTGAAATCACTGCAAAATCTGACTTATTCCTTAGGCAAGAAAATGTTTTACCCAAGTAGATTTTATTCCAAAAATCAGGTGGACAGGAGTGTCCCATTTGATTTAACATTGGAAGAGTACTCATTATTTTAGTCTAATGCTGAAAATGGACATCTGTTTATTTTTCTTAAAGAAAAGAGTCTCCTCTCATAGAGGAGATGTCAGCATCTTCCCAGACAGCTCATCCATTTGCTTTGCTTATTTCATGGTTGGAAAGTATTTCCTAGTAATCCGCCTATTTTTCTCCTTCTACCTTGTCTGCCCCAAGCATAAGGAATAAATTATTCTTGTTTGCAACAACTATGGAATATATTTAAAAATGCAAAAAGCATTATGTCACAGTGTTTTCCTTCTCTAGACTAAACACTCTTATTCTCTCTGCTCTTCCCTCCAAAACTATTACCAATTCTTTGAGCATTCGTGCTGCCATTCTCTTGATTTTTTCCATTTGAGCATGTTTCCCCTGACATGGCAAATCTGAATCCCAAAATACACTCTTTTTGTTAAAGGCCACAATGAATGGCTTGAGTTGAAGGGGACATTGAAGGTCATACAAGTCCTGTTTATCACAGAAAGGTCTGCCCTTAGAGCAATGCCATGAAAATGTTGACTCACATTAACCATTAAATCCTTTTCTGCAGATCTGACATCCAGCCAGCTGTTCCACAGTCTGCTCTTATGAAAGTGATTATTCATGCCAAGTGCAACGCCTTGTTTTCCCCCATCTGATTAAATTAAAAATTATCTCTTTGGTTACTAAGGGAAATAAAGGATCACAGTTTGTACTTGCAAATATCAGCCCCTACATTTTGATCTTGAAAGACTCAGTTTCCATGGTTGAGATCTCTTGCCATGCACCTAGAGGGGAGGAGCAATTCCCAGTATATTCTATTGGTAGGACGTGATTTGTATCGTGTAAGAAACAACACATAACTAGTATCCCTTATTTCCGCAAGTCCGTGCTTCCAGAGAAATATTTCTTCCTCCGTGTTCATCAAAAGCTTCAGTTAAAGCTCATTTTTCTCCTCCTGCCCCAGTGACTTTCCTTTGGTTTATCAAGACCAAAGGCCAAGAGTAGAAATGTATGAGTTGATGCAACAGCAGTACATGGCATGATAGATGGTTCCCTCTCTTTGTCATTTCACATCCAACCTGACATTTTGTCTGGTTTATCCTGTTTAGGGTCCCTCACACCCTGAATAGTGGGGAGAAATTTTGTCGGAAGCTGAGGATATTTGAACACTATTTTTTCAATATATATTTTTAATTATAAATTAAAACATGATTGTTTTAATTTATAATTAAAAATAAGCTAATTGAAGAATGTTTATGGTTCTTATGTCCCCACTGGTTTTTCTTCCTTTTATTCATGAGAATGAATGCCAGTGTGCATGGATGGGAAGGGGTTTAGCAGATGAGAATTCTGTCATTTTGACATGGTTTAAACATGCATAATGCCCATCTCTCCAGGCTTAAGAGAACCAGCATTTCAGCTTCTTTTTCTTTATGTCATTTGCAATTTTTAGACAGTATGACCTTTTTGATCTTTCAAGAACTGGCTTGCCCAACCTTTGTATTTCAAACTGGGCAAACTTTGCTTATAAATGCCAAAGTTACTTTAATCTTACACACCTATACTTATATCTTTATCTGCATTATCTTTCAATATAATCCCTTAACATTCTAGCTGAAAAAGAGTAGTTGAAGCAAACTAGGACAAGATATTGCCAGACTGGCTATTCTTTCATCTGTTTAAAAATCAAAATAGTAAAACCACCATTTTACAAAATACTAGAATTATCATCCTAAATATGCAAGTAGTCCTTGTGCAAAAGTGACACATATGTTAGAAGTCCTAGGTCTTAATGAATAGATGTCAAAAATCATTTTAATTATGCTTCTCTTCACAGCAGTATTATGAGTGCACTGGTTCTACAAATTGCCTTGTCTAAGCTTACAACAGCACACATATGGAAAGCAAAGAAACATCAGTATTTTTAAAACCACACATGTTTATGTGCTACAGTTAACCAGTGAATTCTATGACCTTATAGTAGAGGTCCAACTTGGAAATGAAAAGTTCATACTCTTAAAGCTGTGTATTGCCCTCCTTTGCAGGTTCAAAGACTGTAAGCCTCTGATATTCAGATATTGAACAGATGACTGATGAGTGATACAGTGCATCCTCTTTAGAAAAAATAATTTTTAAAAGATACATTTTTATATTTAATATGAAATTTGAAAAAGAAGCTACACACAAACAGCATGTGTACAATAACCCAGGTAGTCCTGGGTAAATCTGGAAACATCATATATTTTTTTCATTTCCTTAGATGTTTCTCCAGGCCTACTGTTGTGTCAAAGCTCAGGGATATGATACCTGACAGTGTTTAACAATTGCTACATTTTATTGCTCTGCATTTACCTCAGTCCATTTAAAATTCTCAGCCAATATTTGGGCTTGATTACACTATTAGGTAATCAAGCTATTAAGGTCAACCATGGGCTGTTCCCTGTAGTCAGGATAAGGTAGCTCGGTTTTCAAGGGGACAGATTTTGTATAAGATTTCATATGAGATATAGATCTTTTATATCAGCCTACTGAACCCATAAGGGATTACTGATATTGACACAATTTAATACTAAGAAGACAAACAAACAGCTTTTAAGAGAGTACAAAGCACTTTTGATTACTTACTCAGAATGAAATTATTGATTGTTTTATCAGGCTGGGTGCTTGTATGAAAAGGGCAGGGTCAAAGAAAGAAACAACAAAACAAAAAACCCAGAAGAGATGAATGGAAGTCTTAAGCTGATGGGTACTCAGCCAGACTAGGTACAGCAGCTACTGCTATGGCTTGGCATAGAGCAGCCTTATATGCTCATGTGAGTGCAAGCGTGTGCTTAGAGACAAAGTGTTTCACCTGTTATTTTTAATTGTTGCAAATTACATTTCGGTTGGCTTCTGTGATGGCTAGTGCAATCTCTCCAATTATTTTAGCTGGCAGCTACATTAGATTTTCTTGTTTAACAATCGCTTGCTTCAGAAAACTAAAGATCTTGTTATATGTAAATTTCTGGAAAGATATTTGATATCACTTCTAGGTGACCATATTATAAAACCTTTTATGATTGCCAGTAGTGTTGTTATAAATCTATTTTGCATAATAATTAAATAGTATCACTCCAACCCCAAGAAGTCATAGACCTTTTGTCATCATTAGACAAAATCAGGCTGAGTGTAAACACAGCCTAGTTTCCTCCGTGTTTTTGTATTTGTATGCAGCAATTGTCAGCATGTCGGCAGTGGACAGTGATAAAGTGCATTTTTCTGCTTGGGTGGTTAGCCCTTTCATTTTTACAAGTGACAAAATAAAAATCTGTTGAAGAGTGAACATGCTGCTTTCACTGTGTCATCTCAGCCCTGCGGGTCATTTTATTATAAAAATGTAAAAATCCAGTCAATTTTATTTAATCAGCTGAAAAGGAAAAGTGTTTCCAGGTCATTAATCAAGTGCTCCTTCTCTGTGGGAACTTGTCTCTTCAGAAACTGCCATCTGAATCATTAATAAAGCTAAAAAGATTTTGTGCCAGCAGGTTTTTGAGAAACCTAGATGTTATCAATATAACTGGAGTAAAGTAATTTGAGGTCAACAAATAAAGCTTTATATATTCATTGCTTCAAAAGCTGAATATTGCCTATTAAAAATAATTAATTATTTTTAAAAAGCAATTAATTGTTGGAGAATATACAACTGTTTAGAAGGTATTTGATAATATATTCCATAATTACATGTTTTCTTTAATGTTACCTAACCATATATTTACAGTAAACTTTTATGTGAATTGATCAAAACATGATGAGACATTAAGAAGAGATAATTACTACTGTATCCACAATAATAATAATGGTAGTAATTAAACCACAGAGAATTACATTCAAATAATGTCAATCTGGAGATTTAAGCCTCTATTAACAAAGACACTGAAGGCACTCACTGCTTTTTAGCACATTCACCTACATGCATGCCTTGGTGCAGCAGCTTGTGCTACCTGTGGCCAAATCTCCATGTACCTTTCGTGGCAGGCAAGGAGAACACACTTTCTCATCCCATGAACATGTTGTGCAATGAAAAGTGTTTCCATCCCATAGGATGGGCAAGTCAAAAACCTTACACAATGTTGGAATTGGTAGTTTTTTAAACTACCAATAGAAATAGCAGAAAAATATTAGAAAATAAGCATGAATGTGGAAATTACTCCAATGTCCATTCATGTCTTACCAGTCCTTGGGAAACTAAGCTCTGATTCTTTCACCTGTTTTCTGGAAAGAGAGTAGTACCAAAAGGAGGAAACTGAGTTTCATAAATGAAAAAACTGATATTTGTTTTAATTTTGCATGGGGAGCATAGATTCAGATATGTGCTTTCCATCAAAGAGAGAAAATATTTGAATCCAGGTTCCCAACTGCTGCCTCAGGTCTGGTTTCTTATCTCCAGGCTTCTCCTGAAAACTGTTCATTTGTTTTTGACAAATCTGAGCACATTAACTGGAAAATTCCTTCTGCCCAGAGCCTCCTATTCAGATTACTTATGAATACCTGGTTTTGTTTAACTAACGGTCTCTGGAATTAGGAAGATAAGAGAAGCTTGCTTGATTTATATTTTTTGCTTCACATTGCATCTTTTGTAATTCATTGGATTGGCCCCAAATAAATTATATAACTAGCTTTTCCTAATTACATCTAATGTTTTAATAGGTAAGAAATTAACTTTGATTTCTGAAAATGTTAAAGTTATAATTTCAAAAGCTACATAAATCCATGTCTATTCAGGAGGGCAGTATTTCAAACTATATTTATATGGGTGAGCATTTATTCCCGCATATTCTAGTGACAAAATTCAAGCATACTCGAGTCACAAAAAAATATCAAAAAAATAGATCCCATGTCAGTTTTTCTCTGTTATTTTAAAGGTATTTTTAATCTCATACACAGTATCTTATATCTGAATTAAGATATTAATTTCTTTTCAGTGAAAGTTCAGAGCCAATATTCAATATTCTGAATGCAGAACTATCAGTATAATTTAGATTGTATTATATTCTTCCTAAAAATGTTCACTTAACAGTTAATGCTAATCACCATCACTCTGGTAATATATTGTAAGCTGAAGACTTTTTCTAAATGGTCCTATATCTCTACAGTGAGATTGCAATCCATGTAAATTCTGCATAACACTCTGGATGTCCTTGGTTATGTTGGACTTTGCTTAATGTGGGAGATGGTTATGTTGTCACAACTACATGAAGCTTGGCATGCAGGCTTGCAACAGGCCACTAAAGAGCCAGAATCTAATTGCATTTAGACTAGTTCAATTCACTTGGAGTTTCTTGTTTGTACCTGTGTAACGGAGTGAAAAAGAGCCTGCAGGTCAACAGCAGCAGTAATTACTTGTCCACTAGGATCTGAACTGAGGCCACCAATGCATTTCACACAGTTGATCACACAGTCATTGGATGGTAAGATGTCTTGTCCTGAGAAACAAAAGCTTCTCCTAACATGAATTTAGTGGTGGAGGGCTTCAGAGTCCATTTACCAATCCCCAGGACTCAATGGCTCATGAGACTAGTAATGTGTTATGAAGTCTCTCACCATCACAAACTTACACTTTTAAGAATGTGTGTGTGTGTGAGCACATGCTGCTTTTTTCTCTCCCTGTAGAAAATTGACTTAGGGTGTCCTGCTAGCTTTGGGGAAGAACATCTTTACCCTGCTGTGATAATTTGAGAAGTGGCAGAATTTTGTGATTCAAAGTAGGCTTCTTCTTTCTTTTGTACATTTTTTTCTCTTAAAATGAAATGTCAGAGCTATTTTAGTCTTAATATAGACTAATCACTATTACAGTTATCTAAAATAAAATGAGCTGTGTAAATAATCTCATTTTGTAATTTCATTTTCTCCAAAATCACTATTTTTATAATTATTCTATATCAAGAAAAAAAAAAAACTATGGAGTTTTGTTTGAAACTAAATGATTGAAAAAAGGCTGCTGTAAATCACAAAGCTCTAACAAGTTCTAAATTATCACAGCGGGAGTAAATATGGTATAAAAATGATAAAATAGCTAGCAAAGAGGCTTAGTCCCAGTACAAATGAAAATTCCTACAATCCCTTTGGTTAAAGACCTAGTAATTTTTCTGTAATTGGTATTAAATATTGTTGGCAAGAAAGTATCAACAACTCTTATTTAACTATGTCAGTTACTATTAATATAAATCTTTCAGGACTCATTTTTATGAACACATACCTTGCACATTGGAAAACCAGTATTTTTCAGTTGTAAAATAGATTAAGCTGAGTCAGAAAATGTGGAACAATGTATACTTTCAAAATCATCAATTTTCTGGGTTTGTTCTATTGCACAGACATTTACTCCTCCTGTAAAAGTGCTGACTGGTTGATTTCATAGAATCATAGAATATCCTGAGTTGGAAGGGACCCACAAGGATCACCAAGTCCAACTCCTGGTCCTTCACAGGACACTCCAAGAATAATACCATGTCCCTGAGAGCAATATCCAAATGTTTCTTGAGCTCTGTCAGGCTGGTGACACTCCCACTTCCCTGGGGAGCCTGTTCCAGTGCCCAACCACCCTCTGAGGGAAGAACCTTTTCCTGATATTCAAGCAAGCCCCTGTCCCTGTCAATGCCCATTCACCCAGCTCCCTCCCTCCCTGACACAGCTTCATGTCATTCCCTTGATTTCTGTCACCAGTCACACAAAGAGAGCAGCACCTGCTCCTTCTCTTCCTCTCACAAGGAGGTTGTAACTGCAGTGAGGTCTCCCCTCAGTCTCCTCCAGGCTGAACAGAGCAAGTGACCTCAGCTGCTCCTTCTATGATTTCCCCTCAAGGCCCTTCACCTTATTTTTTGCCCTCCTTTGGACTCACTCTGGTAGTTTAATGTCTGATACTGTGGCACCCAGAAGTGCCCCCAGCACCTCATTCAAGGTGAGGCTGCCCCAGTGCAGAGCAGAGCAGGACAATCCCCTCCCTTGCCTGGCTGGTGATGCTGTCCCTGATGCCCCCAGGACACGCTTGGCCCTCCTGGCTGCCAGGGCACTGCTGGCTCATGTTCAACTTGCCATGGACCAGAGACCCAGGGCCCTTTCCATGGCACTGCTGTGCAGCCTCTCATCCCCCAGTCTCTATGTACATCTCTGTGTACATGGAGTTGCCCCATCCCAGGTGGAGAATCTGACATTTTCTCATGTTAACCTTCATACAGTTGGAGATTTCATAACCCTCAGATATGCAAGTCTCTCTGTGGGGCCTCTGCCTTTGAGAGACTCAAAAGGTCCTCCCAGGGTAGTAGCACTGGCAAACTTACTTATTATATCTTTATTTGTCAGTAAAACCCCCAAACATACAAACAATATTAATTTATGATTGAAGTTGAAGACACTGGGTGGACTTATACATACAAACTTAAGGGTTGACTGTAACAATAGACATCTAGATGCTGTCAGTATTGAAATGCCGTGTAGCATATTTTATCTCTTTCTTGCTCTTTAATGTCAGAAATGTGAAACTATTTCTCATTCTATCTCAATCTTATTCAGTACACTTGTCAACATAAATATCTTATATCTTTACCTCTATTGTTACCACAGCTTACAGGATAATGTTCTTCTGTGTGGCATGGGATCTCAGACTGGAACTGACCTCTTTTGGTCACTCCACTCTGGTTTCATACTAGTGCAAGATCTTGCTAAATTTTCTGTCTTAATTTTTTTGGAATCACTTGTTTCTTCAGGTTTGATTTTATTTATATATTCTATTCCTGAATATGTTTGAGCACTACACTTTTGGCTTAGTAATTTATTCTGCCTGGAGTTTACTGATAATCCAAGACTTTCCCAATGATCATTCTGATAGACTGAACTACATTACTTTACAACCTCTCCCTGCTTTGAGCAGATTATCCTTTGCTTCTCCTCTGCTTTACTTTTTCTGGGTTTTTTTGGTTTGTTTGTTTGTTTGTTTGTTTGTTTTTCTTTTGGTTTTGTTTTTGTTTGGGTTTTTTTGGTTTTTTGTTTTTTTTTGTTTGTTTAGGTTTTTTTTAATTTTACTTCTTCCTTCTCCTCTCTCTCATTGTCTGAATGGCTAGAATTGGTCCAATATTTCAAATCAGGCCACATCATTCCTAAGAAGATTTTTTGCTAATTAAAATATTTTTCCATGTTTCTACAGAGATTTGCTCTCCTCTATTTCTGCTTTCAGTGCAACTGTCACCAACTCCCATGTTCACAAGCATTCTCTGCTGATTTGCTTCTACTTCCGCTTAGCTAATGATTTCTTTTATGGAATTGCAACAAATGCTTGACTGAAATTCAGATAGATAAGAGCTTCTAAATGTAACTTTATTGAAGACAAATATCAGCTGCTTGATGATAATGCATTTTTACTTCTCAAGACCTTGGAACACATTTTAGAATAAGTACTTTACCTTCCATTTGAAACCGTATAAAAATCTATACTCTTCATTTTGTTATTGAAATTTATGGTTTTTATGTTTTCTGGCTCAGAAAACATGAAATGTTGCTTTGTAGGAAAAGACACAAATATTGTGCACTTGGCTAAATATGCAATATACACAACTATACAGGACGTAGGATCAAATTCAATGCAAGATGTAAAAAACATTAAAGGATTATTGAGCATCCAAATGAGGGCAACAAAGAAGGTGGAGAGCCTTGAGGGGAAACCATAGGAGGAGCAGCTGAGGTCACTTGGTCTGTTCAGCCTGGAGGAGACTGATGGGAGACCTCACTGCAGTTACAACCTCCTTGTGAGAGGAAGAGGAGGGGCAGGCCCTGATCTCTTCTCTGAGTGCCCAGTGACAGGATCCAAGGGAATGGCCTGAAGTTGTGTCAGAGGATGTTTAGGCTGGAGAAGGTTCTCTCCCCAGAGGGTGTTTGGGCACTGGAACAGGCTCCCCAGGGCAGTGGTCACAGCACCAGCCTGACAGAGCTCAAGAAGTGTTTGGACAATGCTCTCAGGCACAGGGTGTGACTCCTGGGGATGGTGCTGTGCAGGGTCAGGGGTTGGACTCTGTGAGCCTTGCGGGTCCCTTTCAGCTCAGAAGATTCTATGATTCTATGCCAAGGGCTGCTAGGACAGATTTAATTGCCTCTTTGCTAGATGTACTGTATGGTATATTCCTGTAAACTTTAAAAATATATATTGATTTGTATCTGCAAATTTTTCTCTTTTATTTTTTTTTTAATTTACTTGAGCACCTAGTCTACAAAGAATATCTGTGGTACACAAAAGAAAATGTAAAAGGAGTGTAAAAAAGACATAAGTCTATTTAAGATCTAATTTCTTAGCTTTCTTCTTTGGCAAGTAACTACAGATTTTCTCTTTCCATGTATTAATATTAAACACATATAAATAATTTCACCATATCTATTTTTGCCTCTGCAGTTTGTGCTGTTTTAGAGTTAGCCGGTTACCTAGAACGTACAAAGAGAAACTCTGCATTTTTCCTACAGCAAAGTATTGTGGAGCTATAATATCTCACATAAACTCATAAAAATAAGTGGAATTATTTGAATTGTGGTTTGAGAAGCTGAAGCAAAATAACCCATTATCTTCTGAGAGCTTTTTTCTTCTGATTTGTGGTAAATTTAGTTTTGAGTAAAATGGGAATGTTTCAGATCCCTTCTTCAGGATAGATAGCACAGTACTGGTGTTCTGTAAGCATCAATAACTTGGCTTTTTTTTTTCATAATTAGGATACCAGTTAATGAATTTTCTTTTCTGATTTTTTATTGACTCTCATTAGAATGGTGGACCTTCTTGAGGTTTTTGAAATTCAACCTTACCATTCTGTGAAGATTTTCATCTGCTTTTTCCCTCCTCAATACCCCTCTTCCAGCCCAATGCAGTAGAAATATGAGTTACACTCTTCATAAAATACTAAAAATTTATTCTGATGTTTATACACCTCCTAGTAGCAAAAGACGAGATGCAAATAGTATCATCCATTTTCTGTGAGTCTGAATTCCATCTAAATGTCTGAGAAGTGTACAGCTTATCATAAAACAACAACTTTTTTCTCTGTTCTAGGGATTAATACAAATGTGACAGGAAAAAACAATCAAATTCTTAAAGATTTACCTTCTAAAAATGATTCTGTATATGCTTCAACAGCAACTTTCTTTTCAGAATAAATATCATGAGCCGTTATTGTTATCTTTTTTGAAGATGCAATTCCTTATATGCAAGGAGAACTAAGGTAACGTGAGCAATATTCCTTTCACCATGTCTTTATAGAAGTAAGGCATTGGTGTGGCAATGGCATATTTTCATTTTAAGGGCAACAAGCTATGTGCTGAAAAACCATGAAGATGTCCTATCGTCATGTTAAATAATATCTGAATGGGTAAGAATGGGAAAAGGCAAAATGTTCTTGAAGGTCATTTGTCATAGCTACAAGTTGCCAGTTTGGACAGACAATCAGTGATTGTTACCCAGGAATAAGAGCTCTGTACAACAAGTAAATTCTAAATTTAGGATCTTTTACAAAAGGTAAATCCTTACTTGTAGTGTTACCTGAACAACAGAAAGGCCTCCATTCCTGCATGGCTGCAGGTGACTGTTGAAACAGTGGGCACCCTCACTGCTAGTGTTCACTTAGTTCAGCATGGTTAGGAAGAGGAAAAGCAGATGACAGATATACATAAGTAGTTAAACTGCAGTTCTCCATAGGATAATGAAATGTAAAAACCATAAATTTCAATAACAAATATCACAATAATGTAATGGCTTTTCTCTACATTTTCCTTTTACACATATGGGAGACTTGTTCTGGAAAACTGTCGTAGGCCTACTGAATTGTTAGTGATCTTGGAGCACCAGTTCTGACAAGTCTAATCACAAAAAGAAGGAGGTGTATTAAAAATGCATTAATGCATAAAGCTATAAGATGCATGGGAGACTTAGGGTTTTGCTGGAGCAGATATTTGTATTTCATCTTCTATTTATCTTGATGATCCTTCAGTAGAATAATCTTATAAATATCAAACCATTAATATGTTGAGTTGTCTTCAGAGCTCTAAAAGCCACATGAGAATGGTATAGAGAAGTTACTCCTTGTTTCTGGAATAAAGAAAATAAGAAAAAATTACTTGTTTTTACCACAGCATTCTTTATTTTTTTCATGGTAATCGCTTAAAATAAGTGATCCCTGAAAAATTTTTTTTTCCAGTTTTGCAATGCAACACTCTATTGTATCACATGATGAAATAGAAATAATTTATCAGAAAAATTATTATCATATGCACAGTATTAACTAATTCTATTTCAGTCCATTTTTTCTTCTCTCTCCAAAATGGAATAATTTATTAGTTATCAATAATGTATGGTTATGTGTATTGTGCAGACTTCCTCTGTTTAATTCCTCAGTGGTTTTGACTAATGTTTCTGCTTTTTGTGTTCTAACTGACAAATGATTTTTAAACACCAATGTATTTATTCATTATAGAAACAAACTTCTGTACTGGCAGATCAAGCTCTGAAGCTCTTGTGTGCACAACTGTTCTGCCACAGAAGATTTATTGCAAATAATAAGTAAATAATAATTTTTGTGTGCATTGTATTTTTCACATGCATTGTATTTACCATCAGTACTTATTCTGCATGTTATTATGGATCTTGTAATATCTAAAAGCATGAAGGTAAACATTTCATTTTACAGAAATCTTTGGTTTGGGGGGTTGGGTCCAGTTTTAGTGTACCATGGAAGGCATAGTTGTAACCATTCTCAGCTTTTTTTTAGGACATCCATAGAAAAAGGAATTTGTGCTTTTTTGAGACAAGTTTCATCTTGATGGTGATATAACTGTGCTTTGGAGAATAATAAGAAATAAAAAACAGATATTGAAGAAACATAATAAGAAACAGAATTGAATAAAGCCCACCAGAGGCTGAGATAACCTTCAGAAGCTCACACAATTTGGTTTCCAGGAGCTCTTTTCTTACCCAGTAACAATGGCATTGGTGTCTTCCTCCTAAGTAATGCAGAAGTATAAATGTGGCTTTCATGTGTGTCTCGATCACTGTCTAATGATCTATCAAGTCATGGTACAGAGGAGGCTTTTATAAAGGATGTGCATTTGTGTCTGGGGCACAACAGATTTGTATGTGATTTCAGTGCTTTTTAAAATCCCAAAAGATTGAGATAAACAATAGGAAATGAAGAATATATATGCTATGCCAACTCCAATTTTACAGACTTAATGTACCTTCAGAAATTCATTAGGCATAGTATGGTCAGTCAGACCTCAAGGGAATAGTTAGTCTCTTATCACTTCTAAAAGGAGAATCTAATTTCAATTTGAAATTTTAAAAAACTTTAGGGGTTGGTTTGAACGCTTCTCTAGTGTGAAAAGCATTTTCAGAAATGTTGTACTGTAACAATGATGTTCTGCAAGCTAAGTCTGAAGTTTTCAGGTCTGTGTTAAAGAAAGGGGTTGAGATAAAACTGTGGGATTAAAAAAAGGACATCTCTTGTCTGTTTTTTCCCTTCCATCAGGGTGATATTTTATCAAAACGCAGGACTTGCAATTCATATCACCAGAAATCTGCTACAGCTTTGTGTGTTGTTGCCTCTCTGATCCTAGGTTATTATATATTTAGATTATTAAAAAATTTTCACTTTGAAGCAAGAATACTGTCGGTCAAATCTGCTGTTGCTGTTGCACAGAGACCCAGACAGTACTTAAAAATATTCTTATGTTGGCATAGGGAAATGTTTGCATGGGGAATGAAATCTGTAAGACAGAAAGGATGGCTGGTTGTGTACCAGATGGTGAGGAGTGTCTCCACAGCAAGAGTCTTCAACTGGATCGTATTATCAAAATTATTTTTTTACCAGTTCTTAAAACCTCTCTGGCCTGTGGTCTTGCATGTCCACTGCAGCATGAGCATGTTTCATCTCTCCTGATTACTATAAAGTACAAATAAAGCATCTAACTATCTTAAGGATGAACAAAATTCTGTCCTGTGTGATTACTTCTAAATCTGTATGAACAGTTTTTACTGAATAATAACAAGTGTCTTCTCTGAGTTCAGTTCAGTCAATTCTGTAGTGGGAATAGCTGGGAAATCTCTTTGTCTCATGTAAAAGTCACATACCCTGGTGATACATATTAGCAGCAGATAGACAAATCATCTACCTGTTCCATTAAATCAGATGTAGCCCTTTTATCTGCTGGCTTTTTTACACAACCTTGTTATTGTTTTTGTTTCTTTTTGATTATCATTAGTTAGAATTTTAATACTGGAGGCTCTTCAGACTGATTATGCTGTGGACACCTTAGGATGTCTATCATCTCCTCAGGCAGCCTGGTGTATACCAGGGAGCCAAGAGGAAATACCTTGATTGTAAAGTTATCCAGATTATTTTCAAATAATTGCAAGAAAATAAAGCAGTGAACTGATATTCTCAAATGCAAAACAGCAACCTTGTTTTTCTACTGACTTACAAAGTTGCGTTCTATTTCTTGTTGAAATGTTAATATAATGTTCGATAAATTTTTTTCCAGATAAACCTATTCTCTTCAGTGAAATTTGTCTCTTGTATTGGATACTCATGCAATCTTTGAAAATGTAAACACCATGCACTATTCAGACTCCGGTCAGTAAGTTTAAAAAGCATTCAAATTCAAAAACATTACTGTGAATTGAACAACTGATAGTAAATCTAAGAAATATAAACCAATTTTACTATGACTAGGGTTTTTTCATCCACAGTGATGTGGGTTTAGGTTTTTGAACTTAACCATGAATCAGAATAGAGATTGTATACTATATTTTTTCATTCTATCTTTCCCAAATTTTCCTGGAGCCAGTGCTATATTGAATCTTTATACTTAACTCTTGTCCAAGACTATATGAGCCAAATCAGATTGGAAAGCAGGTTGTAGGATTTTGAATCTGAACTTATATGTCTTTTCTTGCTTTTTAGGATATAATTTTTTTTTTTGTTGTTTTCTGCAAAGGTTTTGTTCTAGAGACTCTTATTGAAGCATCCTAACAACATCACAGAGCAGTGACCTTTCTGGCTCAGTTTTCTGGGTTAGATAACATTTAGTGTGACAGTTACTAAAAGGCAATTTCCCAATAGGTAGCTACAGAGAACAGATTGAGCTCTTAAAATAGTAGAAGAATTATAAAATCTTAATAGCAGGAATAGCAGTAGTTATTTAAGCACTAATTGATTTAAATTTGTTGCTCAGGTCTCTGAATGTTTTCATTATAAAACCAAAAATTAGTGGAAAATTTATGTGCGTAAGTCAGCTGTCCCCACACTTAACTATTCACCTTCATTTCCTCAGCGGCTGCTTATACACAATTTAAATTCTTTTTCTCCAGTACATGGAACTATTTACTCTGAAGACAGACTAATTGGAGAGTCATTCATGCTAAGAATGTGTGGAGCTTTTGATGGAGTACTGGAGCAGAGCACTGGCAAGAAATGAATTGCTTAACCATAACACTTTCCACTGAATGACACAGATGTCATATGTAGTGGGAAACAATATTGACTAGAACAATGACACAATCAAGTCTGAATTTTTAAATAAAATTTTGGAAACAAGAAAATTAGGTTTTTTTTAATAAAATCCCTCAAGTCTCAGTATAGGAGAGCTTATTTACTCCAGAACCACCTCCTCACTAGTCCATTTATGTGCATGCACAGGCCAGCTTCTCCTTATGCCTCTTTAATGTGGTAGAGATACTTAAATCTTAAAGGTACATTTGTGGTGCCATAAGATGACATTTTCATGGCATTGGTCATTGTCATTGTACAGGTAACATGACAGCTCACATGATATGCTGCAAATATTAATTAAGGACCTGCAAAGCAAAGCAATGAAAAATGGCAGTATTGTGATCAGTCTTTCATTTTTTAAACTTAGATATGTTTAAATCTGGCCTTAGTAAAATCAAAGTTCAGTATTCACATTTTAAGTTATCGACTTTGCCATATACTTAACATGAAAAGAACTTACTACACGATAGCGTGACATTATGTATGAGGGTGACAGATTTATATCAACCAGTACACAGGTTGTTTTGGTGGTTTGGGTTTTTTTCTTAGATTCAGGAACTCAGAATAAAAGCATGTGCTACTATCTTTTTTTGAATGCCAAAGAGTTGAGAAAGATAGATGGAGGTACCAATAATGTAATGATGTAATACAATAATGTTAAAAGAAAATTGTTAGTGTTAGCAAATAATAAGAGAATATTACTGTTTTTACCATAGTAACACTCTGTGTCTTCATCCAAATAATGCTAAATGTGACCATCCTATAGTTTTGTGAAATAAAGGAATGTGCAGCAATAGGACTTGTGTGTTAGAATATGATTGAAGACAGAAGAGGGTTACCGAAAGTCACAGATTGTAGGTTTGTGGGAAAAGGGGCTTGAGTTAGGTTATGAGGGAAGCCAAAAATCAGAATGCTTTGGGGGTCTCACATGAAGGTCAGATGCACTGAGTGTGTAATAAGTGGGAGGCAATGCAGCAGCCATTATCTTCCCCCTGACAAGAGAGCAGCTCACTGACCTCGTATGTTGACAAATGGAGAGGAAAACTCTGCACTGAGATGTAAATTCCCCACGCAGGTCCCTCATGAATATCTTGTTTCCAGAATTCAAGCCAGTGACCTGGAAAACAAGGTTCCTCCCCAGTCAAAATGACAGGCAGAGCTGGTTTCCTGTTAGGAAGACTACTAGATGTGTAAAAAAAATATGATTTCTGAGAAGAAAAAAATGAGATGTCACACAGAGCAAAATATTACTTTCAAATGGTCTTCTGCATCTCCCTTGAATGGCAGCTGTTAAGAATTCAATTGTGTGTATGACACACTGCAATGCAGGATAGAAGTTCTGTTGGGGAGCAAAAATGAATAGAAATTTTCAATTCAAATACTCATTTGAGAATATTTGAATATCTGTCATTCTTTTTAGCCTAAAGGTTAATTCTTGAAAAGAATTTCCATTAGTAACACAAATTGTAACCTTGTCAAATCCTCTTATGTAATGCATCAATGCTGAAAGACATACTCTGCAAAACTGTACTATTAAATACATAACCTTGGTTCATAGTGAATTTATACTTTTAGCAGTTTCTTTGATTCGTCAGTTATTTGTATAAGATTTTATGGTTTTGTCTATGTACTTGTGTCAGCATATAGAGAAGATTTTGTAAATGTTATTATATTCTTTTTTTGCATATGTATGTTCTGTTGCCATGCTCTCTTTATTTCATAGATAGTAATTAAGAAAATTGTATGATGCCATTGCCCTCACACAAGACAAGTGGCTGTCTAAGGAATTCTCTTCAGTATGACAGATTTCTTTTCTCATTCTGTGCATGTATGCCAATAAGGATGTCCATTATTATATTTCTGCAGTTCTGATTCCTTGTAAAGAGAAAAAGCAATTATGATTTTTCTTTCTGGATGATGATTGAGCTCTTATTTCACCAACAATCAGGATGCAGAATTATAGAGTATTTGGATAAATATCATAAAGTTTAATATTAAAGGGTACTCAAATTTGCACCATGGGGCTTGGGGAAGGTAGATTTTTCTTAGAGACAGAAAGCCTAAAGGTATGGTTCTCCAATCAACAGCTTCATTTACTTAAATAAATAAATAAAATGAATGGAGTTAATTTTATAAATTAAGTTTTATTCTACTGTGGCTAGGTTACTTCTGCTGTGAAAACTTCAGACAGACCCACAAAAAGTTTTCCAGAATGATGTTATAATTTCTTTTTATCATGGTAATAAAATCTATTTTCCATAAAAAAGCTTTTGGCTTTGTTTTATAGTGAATTTAAATACCTATCTGCATTTCACTATCTTATCTTCCTTCATTCTCTTTCATTCTCAGTTGTACCATGCACTGATATAATGTTCATGCTGTTTCTGCTGCTTGGTAGAATTTTTTAAGAGACAGCATGGTTGGAGTTTGCACACAGATCTTAGGCAGAATGAATATGTTAATAAGTTCCAACCTCAGGTTGCACACTCAAATTACTATCAATTGTGCATGCAATTTTTCCAGGCTATTTGTTCTGAAAATAAGTACTAAATTATGCATTCAATACAGTGTCATGTATGAGTACAAAAGAGGAATTTGCTCAAATATTTCCAAAAGGAATATTTGTGTGTGCAAATATGATGAAATTCAATTATTATATGTACCCAGTTTAGCAGTTTGGAAACAGGAAGACAAAATCTTATCATATTGAAGGTGGGAATGAAATGTTTGAAAGGCAGGCAACTGAGCCTGTGACTTAAAAGTGGATCTATGTATTTCATTTATTTGGAACCAGTCATTGGCAGGCCTTTTCAAATTGCTTAGTCTGCATAATATCCTGAATAGTGGAAAACTAATAGAAAAATATTGTTGCTGTCCCTAGTGAGGGATATATTGTCAAGAAACTGCATTGCTTATAGTTGCTGTTTATTTCCTTGCTTACTCTTTACAAACTCAGACAGATTTGTTCGGAGAATACACTTTGGTCACAAATCTAAGATTGCCTGACACTGAAAATGTTCAGATCTGTCCAAGCTGGAGACCATGTGCAGGCAGCATATCTACTCTGCTGCTTTGGCTCTGCTGCTTTGGCTCTGCTCTTTCATGACTTTTGTTTAAATGTGTCAGTTCATTTTTCTTGGAATTGCAGGTATGAAGTAAGACCAACTGATGAGACAAGTATACAGGGTGTACTTAGTAGGGTGAGTTTTAAATAGTCTATGACTCACATATATTTTTAAGTTTGTAGCTTTACACCTTTTTTAATGCTACAGCTGCAAGCCCTACATGCTCTGTCTCGTGTACTCCAAAGCACATACTGGATACCATCAATACTCTTCTAACACATTGAAGAGTAAGGTGTAAAGGTGTAAAGAAGCTCTCCAAGGTGTAAAGAAGCTCTACCAAAGTAAATCACAATGGTTAACTATAGGTATACGTGTGTGTGTGTGTGTGTGTATGTGTAAGCCAATTCCTCACTTTCAGAGCAATGGGAAACAAATTTGGGAGGTATTATGAAGCCTTTGCATGGAACAAACACAATTGTGGAAGAAAGAGGAATGATGCATTTGAAACCAGATAGATATAGATAAGCTTAGAAAAACAATTTTAGATCCTCTTGGAATAAACACATTAAACAACTTCTGGAAACAGAGAGCAGCCTCAGATCTCTACTTGCTAGACTAATGTGAAGTCATGGAGTTGCAGATGAAAATAGCTTCTGAATTCATGTGGAAAGTTTTCCATTGAAGGTCCCTAATATAAATTTATGGACATCTTGCTGGCCATCTAAGAGACTCCTCCAATGATATTGGTTTCCCAAGCCTCAAATCTTTTCTCAAAAAGGGATGAATTTCCCTGGGTAATTGTGGCAACCCTGTCCTGACATTGGTATTTCTAGCGCAAGCCAGGAGTAGACAACTGCATGGTAACTTTGGAGATCTATGGCAATGGTTCAAGGGCTGGTGAAATATGGCTAAACATGTGGGATTTCCTCTCCTCTGTGAAAGATGGCACTGGTAGGAAATAGATACTAGATGATAGCAAGTTCTTAAGTACAGGATGGAGTTCAGTAATTGAATTTATAGCCTATAGGGGGTTAGGCATCAAGCAAAGATCATTCATTCATAACAATTTGTGATATGAAGTTGGACAGTCTGCACCTGTCTGCTCCATCTTTGGAGGTGTGTACAGAAGAGAGCTGAGATTTTGTGACACTGAAGAAATGTTTGTTCACAATCTAATGAACCCTAAAAGCATTATAAGACTTCAGGACCCTTGCCCATTATCATACAATCATAAAAAATATAAATTCTTTGTTTTATTGTGGCAGTAAATAAAACAAAATGCTGTTATATTTTGTAAGTAATAAAATTTGAATATCTGCAGTTAAAAAATACATTTGCATTTGTTTAAGGAAGCTAGTGTTATTTTTTTGTTCAAAGAAAGGCAGAATTTTGTCCCATACAATTGGGAAGTCCTGTAAATGAATTTGCATAGAAGTCAAGAGGGACTGGAAATTTCCCCTTTTGGCTGGGACTTCCAGATCCAATCTGAGAATGAGAATAAAAGATGCTTGCTGGCATAGGCATCAGCATGGAGCTGAGCTTGCTAGAAACTGTTTTCAAATGGGTTATACTAAATTAGATTTAGCCATAGCCAAAGAATTTTGGCCTACATTTTTGGGTTGGAAGATTATCTTTAAAACTGATTTTCAACAAATTCAGTGTATTGTGTATGTTCTGATCTACACATCCAGGTTATAGGAAGGAGGATCTGAGCTGGAGTTGCTGAGAATGGCAGAGTTACTGTCAGAAACTTGAAATGTAGAACATGAAGCATAAAAACATAGCAGTTTCAAATTATCAAGACACCTGGAGTTGTGGAATGTTTTTGTCTTTTAAATAGTGTTACATTTTCAAGAGGAGAAAAATCAAATGTTTCTGTGTCCTTAAATGTTCACAGTATTTTTCAAAAGATGTCTGACATTTATTTTAGATGATATTTTGAAACCTAGAGATGAAAGAGGTTGAATTGGACCTGCAGTAGGTTACATCTCAATCACCAGTTGACTTCTACAGAAATCTGTTGAGGATTAGCTCAATAAATACTATAAGGAATATAAAGAATAATATTTAATTGTAATTGAGGAGTGGGAGTGTGAGGGAAAGACCTATTTTTCAGTCTCTAGAGGCTTTGAACACTAGCTGCCTACAGAGAAACACTCAGACTGAGATAAACTTGAGGGCACTTACCCAAAAAGAACTAGACTGATTTCTATTCCTGGAAAGAAAACTACATTTAATCTCATTTATTACTGCAAAAATATTTCCTCATCTTCATAATATGCAAGCATCCTGATTGTTGGAACACAACAATGAGTCTTACTGACAGGCCAGATAAAAAAAATAACTTTTACAGAGCTTTAAATAAAATTCTGGTTAATTATGTGCAAAACAGTGTCCTTTTTCCTCCAGTTGGGGCTATTACATACTAGGCTAAGTAAAATGAAAAATTAAGACACTAAAACATACTTGAATCAAAGTGAAGCTTATTTTTTTAAACATCAGTTATACCAATTTCTATCTTTGTTTTCTATTAAAAGGGTTAAGGCAACAAGAACTCACAGGGTGCTCTTAAATAAAGGGATAAAAAGACTTGTGTGTGTACTCCTGCATCCAGCTGTCCTTGGGCATCCCTTCAGATTTCTCCAAACACTTCACTTTGAAGTGTGAGAGTAAACAAATACATGTGAACTTCTGGCTTTAATAATACAGAGGCAACCACTTCAGGTGAAATGTTCAGTTTGTACACAGCTATTCATGTTAAGATACATTAATGAGGATCTAGATAGAATGAGTTTTGTGTGACATACCTACAGTTTTTCTCTGGGCCTCTCACTGAGCATTAGGAGATTATGATGGCATTTTTTTTTCAAATTTTTTAGCCAGTAATTTGATTAGGAGTGGTCTCAGGGAAAGAAACACTGATATGTATTATAGAATCATAGAATGGCTTGAATTGGAAGGGAACTTGAAGGCAATCTTATTCCAACCCTCCTCCTGTGGGCTTCCACCACACCAGGTAGCTCAGAGCTCCACCCAGCCTGGTCTTGAACACTTCCAAGGATGGGGCATCCACAGCTTCTCTTGGCAACCTGTTCCAATGCCTCACCACCCTCACAGTAAGTGCTCTTGTATAAAGTCCCTCTCCATATATCTTTCTTGTACGTTCCCTTCAGGTACTGGAAGGCCACAATTAGGTCACTGCTAGCCCTTTTTTCCGGCTGAACAATTCCAATTCTCTCAGCCTTTCCTCTCTAGGAAAGGTGCTCCATCTCTCCATTCATCTTCGTGTTCTTCCTCTGGACTGTCTCCAGAGGTCCCTGTCCCTCCTGTGCTGGGAGCCCAGCTCTGGATGCAGTGCTCCAGGTGGGTCTCAGCAGAGCAGAGCAGAGGGGCAGAATCCCCTCCCTGCCCTGCTGCCCACGGGGCTCTGGGTGCAGCCCAGGACACGTTTGGCTCTCTGGGCTGTGAGTGCCATGGCTGGGCCATGTGCAGCCTCTCACCCACAGCACCCCCAAGCCCTTCTGGGCAGGGCTGCTCTGGGGTTGCTCATGCCCAGCCTGTGTTGAAAGTGAGCCTTGTCGCTGTAGATATCCTGTCATTCAGCTGTGTCAACCACACCACTCATCATGGTGTTGCTGCCAATTTGCTAAAGGTACAATCAGTCCTTCCATTGATGTTATTGAAGATATTAAATAGAGACCCCTGAGGGACACTGTCAGTGATGTCCATCAGGACTCTGATCCATTGACCACCATCCTCTTGATGGGGCTGTACAACCACTTTCTTATCTGTCTAACAGTTCACTCATTGAATAGGGCTCTCTCCATTTTAGAGAGAAGGATGTTGCAGCGGAGAGTGTCAAAAGTTTTACAAAGTCCAGATAAATGACATCTGTAATCCTTCCCTTGTCCACTGATGGAGTTGCTTGATCACAGAAGGCCACTGACTTGGTCAGGCAGGACTTCCCCTAGTGAAGCTGTACTGGACGTCTCAAATCAACTCTCGGTACTCCTGAGCTTCTAACTCCCAGCTTCTAGGAGGATCTGTTCCATTTATACCCTTTTTAAAGAGAGTACATCTCCCTTTTCCAGTCACCTGGGACTTCACCCAGCTGCCATAACTTTTCAAATATCACAGAGAGTGGCTTGTCAGCTACATCAGCTGGTTCAGTCAGGACTCTGGGATGCATTTCACCAGCTCCCAGAGGCTTATGTAAGTTCATATTTCTCAAGTGGTTATGAACTCAACTTTTAGTTACAGCGGGAAGGGCTTTGCTTCCCCAGTCATCATCCTGCTATCCACCTGAGAGGTGTGGGAAGAAAGGTTGTCATTGAAAACTGGGATAAAATGTTTGGTGAGTTCCTCAGTCTTCTACATATCTGTTGTTACTTGTTTGCCAGTGTTACCAGAGGGGATTCACCTTCTTCGACCTTTCTTTTCTGGTTTACATGCCTGTAAAAGCCCTTCCTGTTATTCGTATATCTTGCCAGGTTCTATTCCAGCTTTGCCTTTGACCTTCCTCAGCCCATCCCTACAAAACTGAAAAATACATTTACAGAATAGCATTCCCAGGACAGCTCTCTATGTATTTGCTTCTTCCCCTTTATTTTGACAGAGAGGTCCCTGCTCAGCCATGCTGGTGTCTTGCCCTTCTTGCCCAATTTCTTGTGCATGGAGAGTGAGCTTTGCAATCTATGGGAAATCTCCTTACAGATCTGCTAGCACTGTTCCACTCCCTTTTCCCTGAGGGCAGTCTCCCAGGGAATCCCACTGACTATCTCCCTGAAGACCTGGAATTCTGCTTCCCTAAAGTCCAGACATTAGGCCTTATCTGACGTTCATGCTCAGGATTGCAGGCTCCACCAGTGAATGATCACTAGAGCCCAGCACGCCTCCAATCTTGACAGCCTCAATTAGCTCACTTATAGACCATCAGATTTATGTGATATATTTGTAGAAAAAGAGACTTATTTTAAAAATTTTGAAATTATGGAATATTTGTTTTATGAACCTTTATTTTGACGTTATCTATGTGTTGTCAAAGTCCTCAAAGCTATACTGGAAAAAGAGGTCTTATCTATCTAATGCATTACACATTTATTGTAGCACTTATAATTGTATATCAATGTGCATGTAACAGGTTTGTGATGCATGCTTACATTTCCCATAAACATGAAGTAGCAGCCAAAATGACTATGCAGTGACTGTTTTTACTATGCATTCCTCAGAGAAGCTGGGAGACAGCTTTATAAAAATACTGCTGAATGAAAGTACAGATAAAAGGGACAAAATTCATAAATATAATAGTTTATTGACAATCTCAGTGCAACTTCTCTCAGATTTGAAAAATAATGCAGAAAACAATTATACAGCATGGTATACATTACATCCAAGTAAGTGTGCTTTGAGACTGGCATGTAATGAGGCCATTACATTCCATTTACCCTATGTTAGCCCATGTGTTTAATTAAATGAACATAATACTTTTCATTGTGGTCATGTACTCAGTCTTCTACAAACATTCACTGAAATAATTCTGCTCTTTAAAAGCAATATGTCCTTTGACATTAACAAAGGCCTTGTGAACTTCATACTAGCAATTAATTATAGCAGTAAGCACAAAATAATACAAGAAAAAAGATACTTGCATAGAGTATTTATAGGACCATAATTTAATGCAACTGGGCTGACTTAAAGAACACAAGACATCTGTTTCTCAGTAGTCTGAATGCATCAGTCATACTGAAAAAAGGAAGGACTCTTCCTCATAATTTTAATGTGAAATGTGAAATGTAAAATCTGTGGGGATGTGTTTTTTTCTTTTTTTAATACTATACTATATTTGACTTTGATTTGATTTTTATTTTGATTTTAAAGGCATTGTTCTTCTATGGAAACCCATGAATTTTACTTATTTATTTATTCTATCATAAACATAAACCCTAAGCAGAAAGTATGACAGGTTCAATAATGACAAAGCACAAGGCTTCTCTTCTTTGTTTGCTTCAGGTCAAGCAGACTGACCAAATTCTGATTCCAATATTAGGATAATCTAGGGGTAGCTGTAATGATGCTCTAACTGCTTATGTTTGGTAATATTAAAAATTTGGTGTGATATAAAACATAACATATTATAACTCTTTCCAGGTCAAATGGAAAAACCTAAAATTCATTGATTAGAATTTGATTCCAACCAGAATTTTTCCCTAAAATAAAAATATGATTTGTGACTAATTCAAACAGTAATTTATGCTGCTGTATTTACATTTTCTGTATTTGATGCCATACTATCTACATCACCATATATGCTACTGTAGAAGCTCCCTGGTTAAGTTAAAACTAAGAGAAACTATGAAATATTGAAAAATGTTTTATTTGACTAGGGGTTCTTGCACTGAAAATCTCTAATCAAGTAAGAGGCTAAACAATGATGGAAAACTGAAATCTCTAAAATACCCTCACAGAAATATCTCTGATATTTGACTAAATGGAGCAACTACTCAAAATGATTCATGATCAGTTTTATACTGTTTTATGTTTTTGAAAAAAAAAAAAAAAACAAAAACCTACAAAAAACATCAGGATCCTCCAGGATTTTGAGAGTAAAGTAAATAGGATTGAATCTCTGCATGTTTATGGTAGTTAATATGTAGAGAAACCCTTTTATAGAATTACTTTGGCTCCTGTTCAGAATCTAGCAATATCTATAATAAATTTCTATTTAAATCTTTTGTAGAGATGAATAAGTAGAGGATTAACGTATTTTTCTGCTGTGTTCTTAGTATTTATCTTGACAGTTGACTTATCTGCAGAAACAAAAGGAAAAAATATATTCCCATTTGGGCCAAAAACTAATTATCTTTTAAATAAATAATGAGGACTTCCATTTTAAAGATAAATATAGCTATATTTTTATAAGTGTTTTTTGTAATCTTTTAAAGGTTAAATGAAAATTCAGCTGAATGAAGAGGATTGATACACTTTTTGTCTCATGCAAGTTATGTTGAAGGTTGGTTAAGAAGTCTTTTGACTCTTCCAAAAAAAACTTGAACAAAACTAAAAGTTCATCAAATCCTCTGTATCCAGCTGAATTTTCATATAAGCTTTACAACTTTACAATAATGTTTGTGTATTCTGCAGTCTAGATGGAAATTGTCAGAAATGTAGTTGAGCCACCATACACAAAAAACTTCCATTTTTGCAGCAGAGAGATAGACAAAATCTCCAAATTTCAGGGAGCATTGCATTTCCTGAAGGGAGGAAACACGTTGCATTTCCTGAAGGGAGCCTCATTAAGAGACAGACTAATTTTTTTTTCCATTTGTGAAAATGTGGGAGGTTGAAAAGATGAAATATTTCTTCATGAAGTGGCCAATTCTCAGAGTAGCTTAGGTTCTACTTTGTTTCCCTTCTCACCATTTTCCAGGTGTTTTCAGATCTCACACAATCGCTAAATTGGAGGAAAATAGGATTTGTTTCATAAGCTTTCCTTTTCCTACAGCATTACTTTAGTTTTATTTTAGACATCTGGAAGAATACCTAATCTATTATAAGATTTTTGTTTACAATCAGCCTTGTGTTAAGATAGGCTTATTAAGCTGTTTCACAAAAATTGAAGATTAATACTCTTACATGACAACAAGCTGAAAAACTGATAGATTTATGAATTCTATAAATATTATGGACTTAATGTAATATGATTTTATAGAAAAATTATTACTGGTTGAAACATATTATAAAGAGCTTTAATGCTCAGCATAGGTATGCTGCAGTACATAAATCAGACTTTTAAAATGTCTCATGATGAAAAACAATACTGAGATATTGGAAAATAACTACCTCTTTTCATTTTAAATTTGTTTTTTCTGGAAGATCTAAAATGTACTCCTGTCTCCTATGAATATTGTGCTTTAAAATTCTGCAACAGATGTAATTTCCTGTTTAAAACTGTACTCAAATTTTTTAATGAACTTCATTGTTTCAAGACAGGTGAAATGATATTTCACTACAGAGAGTTTAGTACCCTTATAATATTTATTAGCATAGTTTTCACAATTGTACAGCAGACAATCAATTGCAGTGATTTTCATATGCAGTGGATTATAAGGTTTTCTGGTTTTTGTCCTTTTCCGATTAAAATTTTTATCCTTTCTTTTTTTTTTTCCTTTAAATTCAGATAAAGATCACAGCATCTTCCTCTAGTGCTCTAGAGCCTGCCAAATACCACCCACAATAAGAAAAACACAAGGGTCTTTGCAGACCACCGTTCAGCCATCTCACTGACAAAATAATTGTAGAACTCATATTAGACAAACTGCATCGGGAACAGGACACTCAGCCCTTGACAGAAGCTGGTGGGCTATTAGGGAAGTAGCCAAGTAGGAGCATGCTGTTCTGACACTTTTCTTGCAGTCAATGAATAGAGAGTGACTCCTCTGAGTGAATGCCAAGGCATCATGATTAGCATAATTAGAGCATACCTTTGTGGCACAATTATATCTGTACGAAGTTGCAGCAAGAAAGGCTTGGTTGCAATTGGTGATATGCCTCATTATCTAAATACACAGCTTCTGATTTCAAAGGCTGTCAAGTGAGATGGAGTAAAACTACACTTCACTTGCCCTGGTGTTGCCTGAAAGAAACCTTAAATACATTTTCCTCCTCAGCTTAAAATTAAAGTTATGCTTTGTGCTATCTTTATGCTTTGTATTAACAGCTGAGCCAGATAAAACAATTTTCCTCTACAAAGTATTACCAATTGCCAGCTGCCTAAAGAATATCACGTATAGGAAAATCACACTAATTTCTACCCTGTTGTAGGTCTAACTGAAGGGCAGAGCACACTTCAGTACATAGCTCATTGTGCCTTTTCAAATGTACTAATATAATAAAGTGTGATGCAACACAAGTATGATGCTGAAACCCAGGAGTTTCTAAAAGCTTTCACCAGAAAATCTATTTAAGGAAAGAAGTCTAGTGCATTTACATAGTAATAATAGTTCTTGTCCTTATAAAAAGAATATTTCAGCATAGTTGGAATATATCAGCATTTTCTGCTGATATCCTCTCACTTAAGAGCTCCTATTCTTTATTACTCACTTCTCTATGTATCTCTGTTTTCTCCATTGCACCTGCAAATCTCAGACACAAACATGACCAAGGCTGCTTTTACTAACCTGAGTGGTTCAGTTCATGATGTCATAAAACAAGTTAGAAGTCTGCTTCTGTAGAAGACTGGGTCAGACAGTAAATACTCAGTTAGCTGTAAAGGAGAAACCTGATTAGAGTTATGTTAGATGGACTTCAATGAGGGCTAGCTCCTTCCCAGCTCACTCTATGTGCAATGGTGTGTGCATGGTCTGTCAGTCAACTGGTTCTGGTCAGTCCTACCCTGACCAGCACAGGAGCAGAATCTCTGGTTCATTTGCTCTAGGAACTGAAGATTAGGAAAGCTATTGCCTGTTTGCCAAGTGCTTTCAGTAGTCAGTCCTGCTGATCTTTGTTGACATCTTCCACTTGGCTCCATATTATTCTTCAGCTCACATAATCATGTAGCTCTTTCTTACAATATTTTAAGGAATATCTCTTTCTTCCTTTACCAGCCCTTTCAGCTCCTCCTTTTTTTGTCTTGTATTCTGCACAGTGAGATTTTCCTTAAATCTTTTTATTTTTGTCCCTTTCTTTGTCAAAGAGGTTTCCTTTTGCTATATATTACACAACAAAGTCATAGCAGATCTTCACAATACTTTTGGATATTCTTTTAAACCAGCATTGGTAAAAAATAAGGAAAAAAACCCCAACAAAACAGAGATATGTAAAAAGTTTGCCATTTATAATTCAAAAGACAGTTTATGAAATTTCATGCCTTTTAAAAAATTCTTTGCTGAAACTATTGTGTTGCACAAAGACATTCTTTATCAAAAGTGTGAAAATGAAATCACTCTTTTCATAAGGAGGATTTTTCCATTTCTCAAATGAAAGGTCTTCCACAAATCCAGTTTTTCTGTTTTCTTCCTTAAAAAACAAAAAAATCCCACATCCAGATCAAAAGTCTGTTCACAAGCCGTTATTGATTTCTCAGTCAGAAATGTATTGTGATTTTTGAGCCATTTATCCACATGCTGTATTTTTCAGAGATCATACCTCTTTCTGGTGAGCTTCTCCCTTTACATACAAAAAACTAGAAAAAACATGAAAATGAGTTCCAAGACTGAAGTCCTGGTTCTGGCTAAGTTTTTTGTGGGTGATATTATATGGAAAAAACCTAATGTTGCAAATAACCTGGCTTTATTATAGCCTTGTATAATATCAGAGCATGCTTTCTATGATTTTTTTCCCAGTCATTCTTTTTAAAAGCAAGGAAGGAAGAAGTGAATGAAAATTACATTTTTTACCACCTACATACATACTTATGAAGACATTTTAGGCAAAGAAAAAAACCCTTACTTTTAATTCATAAATCTACTAAAAAATAAATTTCAGATAAAAGAAAATAATTCCAGATAGCCAGAATATGAATATACCTATGTAAGGAAAAGAAGGGCAAGAATTTAAATTAAACTAATTCACATAATTTGAAGGAATGATTCTTGCTTTGGCTTGATAAGTAGACTTTCTGAAAGATGTTTATGTAGAACACAGATAAATAGCAAAAGTAAAACTAGAAAGTATTTTTAAGTCTCTAATCTTGTTAAACAACTACTAAAACGAGTGTAAGAGTCTTACCCTCTTCTCACTGAAAACTCCCAAAAGCTGTCATTGATTAGATGACACCAAGTTTGCAGCCTTAATCTGCCTCTAGCAGCTAATGTATCTAAGATCCCAATGCTGAAAATCTTCAGTTTTGCCCAATGTCTATGAATTTTTATGCAGTAGTATTAAAAAAAGACTCAGCTTTATCTTAATCTACATATAATAAACTGGTTTTTGTTAGGTCCAGATGCTGAAACATGGAGAGTAGCTAGGAAGTACAAACACCACATTTAATAATGAACTTCATATTGTGTTTACTTGAAGCTATGGTCAAGGGAAGAATCATATGCACTATGCTGAAGGAAAATTTGAGTGATGTCTGTTGCCTGTTTTCCAGAGATTGTAATACACCCCTGACCCCTCCAGTACATGGAGTAAGGAAAGATGGAGCTGCTCTCTCAAAAAGTTCTTTTATTCCTCATGCAAAACCCTGTGTATATCTAATGCCATAAGTTGCTTCTGTGTTTTAATTTTAAATTTTCCCAGGTAGTCTACATTTTCCTAAGTCTTCCTATAATTGCAGTGAACTAAGCAGTTTGGTACATGACATCACGTGGCTTCCCAAATCTGGATATTTCTCCATCTGTTTTTGTTCCTATGGTGTATAAAGAATAAAGATGACGGCACAGTGCCTGTAGTGAGGCCTGTCTCTCACCTCTGTTTGGAATTTGGAGGCAAATTCCAGCCTGAACCCTTCTTCAGAGACATGGCTTTGCCTTGGCTCTGTGGACACTACCTTCCCCATGTCCCCAGAGAGCAAGGACCTTCATCAGAACTGGAGACCTGTACCTAAACTGACTTTGATTTTTCATGGGAAGATCTAAACAACTTTCAGCTCAATTCATACAGCTCAGCTCAGCACACACTGAGTACTGAATGTCCATACCCTCTATAGACATCCTCCAAAGCATACACCACATTTGTAGAAAAGCAAATGCTGTATTTTTGAGTGCTGTTACACTAGTTTTCATTCACACACAACAGCCACAGAAAAAGTTAAGCTCTGAGTGCTCATTTAGTACTATGCATAGTTATTATTACACTTAATGTCAAAGTAACACTTTGGTTTGTCCTAGCACAGAACAAATATTTTGCAGGAAAAGAAATGCTGTGTTCTGAATTATAGCCTCATAACAGGAAGGATTTCTAAACAAAATAACACATTTCAGTAAGAAATGGAATTTCTGAAGTGAAGGAGGTTCAAAAAATCATTCATAATAACAAATCATTCATAAATTTTTCTGCTCCATTGCCAAAGTCAAGACAAATGAAGGCAACAATAGAGTCTGTACATTTCTAAATTTCATAGGGATATGCTGATATTCCAGACACAGTATGATTATGTTATTCTTCAAATATGATGAAATTTAAATGTGTAGATAGAGAGGAAATCTAACAGAGATGTTCACTGTTCACATTATCTCTCTGAAGAACCAGGATCATCCTTTTGGAGAAAATGAAAACAATATGCAAAAGTTAATGGTTTCTTTTAGAAGATATTGGACTTTCCATCTAATTGCAGCATCCCTTAAGGTTATTGACTATTCTGATACCCTTGGAAAAGTGATGCAAAAAATTGGTGCAACAGATTCTGTGGGAAGTTTTCTGGTATATTATGTCTCTGCAGGAGTAAAACTTGTCATAGTCCTCATCTGTACACTGCTGCTAAGTTTATATAAAGATTTATGCATAGAATTATTCATAACATCTCCATCTTCTGGCACTGGATGGGATGCTGTATAAATTGTGGAATAGAAAACAACATTTGAAAAGTGCCGTGTCATTGGGAGAAGGCATGCTTCTTTTATTTATACAAAGAGCCTTTTGAACTATACTGGCATAATTCATGACATTAGAGAGAAGCTAAACTTGGTATAAATACCCATACATCCACTTTTCTATATTGACCTGTTTGTTTATCCTCACAAGTTTTATAGCTCCTTTTATACTCTTTGAACAACTTTAAAGTATTCAAAGTCCAAATTATGAGTCACCTTGATCAGAATACACTGTGCCTCCATCTTTTGAACAACTTGTAAAAAGCATTATTCTTAAGACATGTCTTTTTCAGCAATTTCTCATTCACTTGAACAGACAACTGGAAAAAGTACATCATGGGCAAGAATTCTGTTTTTTGTTGGTTGTTTTTTCTTTTCATGACTGGAGTGCATGAAATGCCTGATATACTGGGGAGTGATTTTGAAGTGGAGGACCTAGTGCTGTGCCACTACTTGCACTTGGAAGCCAGCTGTGCCAGTTGCTGTATTGGAAAAAATGCCTGCTGTGAATCTAGTCTGCATGTGTTGCTTAATTTCCTGAATTATCATATTCCCCTAATCAGTTTCTGAGTTAAGGACCAAAATTGAGGATCCAGGTGAGCAGCAAGGATTTAATGTCTAGAATGAAATAGTCTATTTGTCTATTTTGTCTTCTATTTTTTTTTTTTTTGCAATCTATGGCTACATTTATTCCATGTATCTTGTCTTAGCCGCTGCACTGATCATTCTTTTGATTCCACTTCATCTAATTGACCTAAATGATATTTCACAAACTCAAGAGACTTAAGCAGTATTATAAGAATCAGATGAGGGCATATCTACCATGGATACACAAAATAAATAAATTTGTCAGACCTAATAAGTGGAGACAGTTGAATTTTGCAATATGAACCAAATATTTAGTGCCTTTCTTAGTATGTGTACTTTCATTGAAATGGGCACCACTGTGATGAATTTTTTTCAAATATGTATCTTCTTATATACAGATGCTTCCAAAAATGCAACTTGATTTGGCACTATTAAATAAGGTTCACACAGGTGTCTTGACCGCAGGACCAAGGTTGGACCTGTAAAATTTTGCTTGTTTTATATACTCCATAAGATGTAAAAAGATTTATGTTGTAAGATTTTTCACAAAATCACATGAATCTATCCTTGCCTATTTGATTCCATTTGTTAGAAAAACAGCAGAAGGGAGAGATTTCAATGCCAGAATCAGGCTATCCTTCTGCTTGAGGAAGACATGTAAGAAAATAATTTTATGAAAAATGACACTGTGACCTGATGTCTTTGAATGAAATTCTCATTGTTTATTGGCTATGAACATCTCATAAGGCATAATGCAAGTTCACAAATCAAAGAAGGAATAACTCCATTAAATGGCTTTTGGAAGATTGTATCTTTTTAATGGTAGATGAATTGTAAATTTGGACGGGCATGACTGCTTGACAATTTAATTGCTTCAGTTTGGATAGTAGCATATGCTAAACTGCTACTTTGTGGCTGCACAAATCTTTTAAACTTCTGGTGGTATCCTGCAGCAACCTACTGAAAATAATTTGAATGGTCTCTGATGTTATCTCAAATCTTCTTTCAGAGGAAATCTTACTGTTAAGAGGAAGTACTTATTTAAAGGATAACATCTGCTGCCTGTCAGCATTAAGTGACTACTTAAATGCTTATTTGTGGTTGCTAGAGCAAGCTTAACTATGAGGTTTGAGAGCACATGCACTCTTGGTCTACAGCATATTTTCCCCATGTCCTGGCATTCTCTGGTGCTGGATTGCTACATGCGTCTGGTTTAACCAGGCAGTGTGCGTGTAGGGTGGTCAGGTCTGTGGAGTCATGTCCTCCTGCAGTTTTTCCTGTGCACAGAAATAAGGATAAAGGGGTGTGGGGCACCTTAAAAAACAAAACCCTTTCATGGATGCTGAATGGACAAATCATCAGTAGCTTAGGCTGCATGTGTGTTCATTTTCTGCTTTCAGGGTAATGTGAAGGAAGAGGACAGTGCTGAGGAGGTAACACTTTTACAGGAACTGTAGTGGAGTGGTAAACATTATCAAGAGATGGGCAGACAGGTTCTCTCCATTCCCACTCATAAGCTTATTTCTTCAGTAATGCCAGTGATGACCTTCCCTCTTTCTCTTTTAAGTGGTATCAGAAATGCCAGGCTTCTGAAAACTGGAAATCATGCCTTGAAATACAGGCTTATTTAGGTCCTATCATTTGCGCTCATTTTTATTTATATTTATGGAGACAAAAATAAAATAATTTCACACAGGAGGCTTAAAAATACCTTGACAAAACCAGGTGTTGAGACATCTCTTTTCCTCATGAAATACAATTTTCATGTTATATTTGAAAATTAACCATTCCAAATATTATATATATATATGTTACATAAGGATAATTTGGGCCTTGATATTTGGGAACTTTAATTTCTATACACTAATATAAAATTTCTTTGACCACGATATTTTTGTTCACACAGAATGAAGGAACAGGCAATCAAATTTCAAAGGAAGATACCTTTGGCAAACACGCTCAGTCTTTGTTGGCAAGAACATACTGTGTATATTGAGAGAAGTGATTCTTCACCTGGATTTATGACTTCTTCTAAGTGCTGTCATCTGTCCAGATTTGGGCACCCCAGCACAAGGGCAGTGACACAGTGGAGTGAGTCCAGAGAAGAGACACCAGAATAATTGAGGAGTTGGACTATATGGCATATAAAGAGAGCTTGAAATGTCTGGGATTTCACAGAACCACAGAATGGAGAAGATTGAAAGGGACCACTGGAGGTTGTCTGATTCAACCTCCCTGCTCTAGCAAAGTCCCCTCCCTATAGAATATTACTCAGGATTGAGTTCAAATTATTTTTTAATATCTCCAAGGCTGGAGACTCCACAACTTCCCTGAGATACCTGTTCCAGTATTTGTCCAGCCTAGAAGTTACAAAGTGTCTCCTGATGTTCAGAAGGAGCCTCTTTGTTTCAGTTTATGCCCAGTGCCCCTTGTCTGATTATGGCACACCACCGAAAAGAGCCTGCCTGGCTCCTTCTTTGCACTTTTTCTTTGAGTACTTATACACAATGGCAAGATCTCCCTGAAGCTGAACAGTCCTAGATCTCTCACCCTTTCCTCCTGTAGGTGGTTCTCTATCCCTTTAATCATCTTTGGGTCCGTTCTGGGACTCTTTCCAGTAGCTTCATCTCTCTCTTGTACCGTGGAGATCAGGACAGGACACAGTACTCCAGATGTGGCCTTTCCAACTTTGAGTTGGAAAAAAAGATCACTTTCCTCAATCTGCTGACAATACTCTGCTTAATGCAGCCCAGCCATTGGCCTTCTATGCAGCAAAGGCACATTGCTCCCTCATGTTCACCTTGGTGTCTACCAGGAATCCCATGTCATTTTCTGCCCAGCTGCTTTCCAGCTGGGTGGCCCCCAGCATACCTTGGTGACTGGTTTTGTTCCTCTCTAGATGCAGGACTTTGCACTTCTCCTCATTAAGCCACATTATGTTTCTAGCAGCCCATTTCTCCCCCTGCCAACATCCCTATAGTTGGAAGCACAAACCTCTGGGACATCAGCCACTCCTTTCCAATTTGTGTCATCTGTACGTTTACACAGGATATACTTTGTTCCATCATCCAGATCATTACTGAAGATATTAAACAGGACTGAACCAGTATTAAATCCTAGGGTGCACCACTAGTTATTGACCTTCATCTAGACATTGAGATCACTAGTCTCTGGGCCCAGACATTCATTCAGTTTTCAACATACCTCCCTCTTGGCTTAACTAGCTTGTGCATCAACAATTTCTATGAGGATCTTATGTGACCCAGTGTCAAAAGCCACTTCAGCAATCAGTGCTTTTCTGTATCCACAAGCACAGTCACTTTGTCATAGAAGTTTGTCAGATTGGTCAAGTATGACTTTCCATTGGTAAAGCCATGCTGACTACTTCTGAAAATTTTCTTGTGCTTAGTGTTTCTGGAAAGAATTTCCAGGATTTTAGGGGAACTTCTACTTCTAGGATTTGTTAAAAAAGACTGGTTTAAGAAATTAATCTATTGCTGTTTCTAATTGGATATTATTACTTCTATTAAACTGGATAACCTCCATAGATCATATCCAATCTAATTGCATAGAGGTGGCTAGCAGGACAAAACTAGGAGTATTGCCATGCACATTCAGTCAGTGACATTGGATAATCTTATGATAAATAGATTTATGTATATCATATTGTAAGCTAGAATTCACACTTCCTTTTTGTAATGTTGTTGTAGGGCAGTGGGTCTAGAGGGTCTTTCCTCTTTTAGATATGGTGTAGGCTTCCACTAAATAAGCAGATGTTATTCCTTTTTCCTTGTCAGTGGACAACTGGGAGATGACTTCCATGTAGATGATGTCTTACTCCTTTCTTTGATACTGTAGCTTGTGTTCTCCTTTATATTTAAAACAGTTTCTTATGGTCTTCATTATTTTCCCTTTATAAAAATCAGAATAACTCCTGTGGACCTACAACAGACTTCAACATAAGTGAAATCTTTTTCCATGCAGTATGGTGAGCAATACCACATATCCCATCTTCACAGTAATGATAAAAATACTGAAGTCTAATAAAGAAAGTCTAATTCTGCCCCAGCATAAATACTCCCACTTATTCTTGAGTAACACAACCTCCACAATACAACCTCAGTTCCACTGTCATCTGCAATTCCCCATGTCTTCCTTAGGCATCTCATTTTGACCATACATGCCTGGCTTCCCTCCCTCTGCCCTGCATGGGACCCGGTTCAAGAACATAACACAAGATTCTTATTTTCCATACTTTGTAAATTGAGGCAGCTTTTGAAAAAAGCAGAACAGCACTACTGAAATATATGTCCACAGCAGGCAGTCAATGTGAGAAATAAACCTCAGTAGAATAATTCTTTGGGGTCTGTTCAATGTCCTTTACACTCAGCCACCCATTGTATAGAAGCCCTTTCATAGCATGAGTGATTAACCCAGATGAAATTATCTCCTCCCTACTCACAATCACAATTTTATTTGATCTCTCCCAATGGCGCACACACACATTCTTCTTTTTAAAGAGAAATTTGCTATCTTTATTTGTCAAAATCTATTTTAAATGAAGGAATAAAATTCATGGCTATTGTTTCCATATTTGCTAATTTAAATAACTGCTGATGATTTTGAACACATTTCTATTTTATTCTGTTTTAGTATTAGAACAGCATATTACTGTGATAATCAATGTTATTTGGTTGTATTATGGCTGAATACAAATCAAAACTTAACACAAATTTATCTTTTGCTTAGTTTTCTAATGTAGATCTCAAGTGTCGAATTTCCCTTTGCAAAACAATTTAAGTGTTAATACTGTGTTGGGCTAAAACTGGCTTGAGTAATCCATTGAAAGATGGGTTTAACCTGCTTTGGTAACTCTTCCATGGCCTGTCAATATGATAAAATATGATTAGGTAATATTACTAAGCTTTTAATCAGAAAAAATGGGGGTTTCTTTTGTACAATTTATAATAATTTCAAGGCCTAAGATAGAAATAAAAACCTTCTTATATTATAGTGCTTCATATTTCCATTGAAATCAGCCCACTTTTTTCTGTGTTTGCCATGAATATCCTTGACATCTTGGTTTAATTATGAGAGATGTTTTTGTTTAAATCATTGTGTTACCCTCTTAGCCCAACTTGTCCTATACTGACTCCTTTTCCTATATGATCCAGAAATGAAGTCAAAATGCCAAGGTGTAAAATCTCCACAATTTCCATGGCAACAGAGATATGATTTAGTGAACACAGGACTTTGTTTTCTAGAGAAATTCATGTAAATAAGAGAAAACCCCCCCACCCATCCTCATTCAAACAGTATTTAGTTTAATTTGTTTTAAGGTGTTCAGTTTGATATGAGGCTTTAAGTTACATCACTACAGTATGAAAGCTTGTTGGACACAGCAAAATACCACCTTGTTTCTTCAGTGCACAATGAGAACTTTTCCCTTGGAAAATATCATACTGAAAAAAAAGGGTCAATGATTTAGCAGATGATGTTTCTTTGTGAACCTTCACTGAATTTCTGCCTCTGCAAGAAGATATGGAGGAGATGGTGGAAGATGTGCACTCTCCAGGGTGACGTCTACAATTGTCATTTTATAAAAATAGGAATTATGTGCTTTTCAAAAGGGTCCTTATTGTGTCTTACCTTTTGATACAAGATGTGCTGCAGTAAATCCTTCCTGTAAGACTAATTTTACAAAAATGTGGTAACTGAAGCTAAAATATGTTTAACATAATGCACTAGAGTTTTCCCAATATCATGCAGTGGAGGAAAACACATGGGCCCCACAGTTCAATAAACTAAAAGTATTATTGACCAATAGGATGGGAAGTGAATTCCAAATACGATGCTATTTTCAGCTAATTAAAGGTCCCATGGCACTATATGCAAGAGTAGGAACATCTGCTACTGTGTGCTAGTCAAATTACAGGTTCAGTAATTACTTTCTGCCTAATTGAGCTCCTGATTAATTTTAGCTGGATTTAAGTATTTTTAATGCCTTTCTGTATTTTGTTGCTGCTGTCGGTGTGGTGGAGTGAGCCACTGGTGAGAGAAAGTTTCTTCTGCTTTGGCTTGTGCTCTATATGCTGAATGTGAATAATAGCTCAGGGCAGCACATGGGGATTATGAAAGTCAATTTGTGTTGGACTTGTAAGCAGTAGACAAAACACAGCCTTAAACACTTCACTTGACTGAGGTCTGTGTACTACATAAGGCCATCAGCAGTTTTCCTGGAGAAAAATGAGTGTTCTATTTAATAAAAAACTCTTGTACCCCACCAATTCCCCCACAATTTATGAAGAAACTATTTATATTAATTATTTTAAATGTTATGATGTATAGATTCAACAATTCTATTTGCTTTAGGAAGCATCATAAAGGTATATTCTATATGACTGCTTGTCATATGAAACACATGCAATGTGTATATTTTAATGATAAATTTAAAATTCATTTTACAGGGTGGAATATTCCAAATTTCTGATGAAAAAAATATTGGGAAATTTACTAGACTTTCAGCCAAAACACAGAAATAATTCAGGATCATATTAGCATTTTGTTTTCCAGTCACTTAGTTGTACTGCAGTTGCATGTATGGATGTAATGAATTGTGAAAAAGATGATTAATTTCATAATAGCTATCAGTATGCTCATATATTTATACATAAATATGAATAATTTTTAGAAGGAAAAAAGTGAAGCATATATGTGTTGTGGTAATCACATGTGAGAAGAGTGGCAGACTGACAGAATGCAAGTCATTTGGTGTGATCCCTGTCCTCTTGATACTATCTTTAAGGGGACTTCTGTTTCACTAAACTAAGTGAGAATCAGATTTCACCAACTGTGCCTGACAATAGATTGTGGCTAAGTCTGACAAGGCCCCTGGGAAAGAGTGCTGCCCTCTGTCACCATATGGCCTGGAGAGGGTTTCATACCTGTTACAATATCCTGAGGAGAGGGATCATTGCTAAATCTATGCAGGCTCATTCCTAATCCCATGAAGCTAATGATCTGTGAAGGATATCTTAAAGATGCTTTCTGTGAATAAGCATACTATTCAGACTGTCAGATGTAGGTTTTTTCTCTTGTATTAGTTTTCCTTGCACAATGATTACACTCCTCCACTGAGAATACATTATCAAAAACATTGAAAGACTTGCTTAGTCTCTCTTGTTATTCATGAATATCAGTTGAATATAAATATAACAAACTTACTGGTATTTTAGGGCAAGATGCTTAACACCCAAGAGATATGCTAGTTCCTAAATTGAAATCATTCCCATGATAAAAAGATATTTTTCTTGTTTCTAACAAACACTTTCAAGTTTGCATATAGTACAGAATAATGGTAAGCTGCACTTTTCAACCAGAATTTTTCTCCTCATGGCATGTGCCTTTTAATCACTCTTGAAAGTTCAAATAACCTTATAAAGTCACATCTAATTGTGAAATGTTGAACTTGATGTAAATACCCGTTTTTAAGATACTTTCTCCGATATATAACTTTAATATGGGAAAATCACAATTCACTATTCTGCTTATACATCAGTAGAAAAAAGTAGTTTCCTTCCCCACTCTTTATCTAGAATAATCTATGAATAGCTAAATTGATATTCAATAAACGATTAGATTAATGTATATCTTGTTTTATTTGTAGACAACATAATTCAAAGAAATAAAAAGGCATAAAAAAGCTTCAGATGTGAATTTATGAGGAATTCAGAGAGATGTTGAACTCCCCCCCATCCCACACCCATTAGCCTGATGCAGTACCTTTACTCCTGCCCAGGGAATACATCCACATGGATATGGGGCTCCACCCATATTCCCCTTCTCCATTAACCACTTTATATATGAAGAACCTGAAATACCTGAAAATCTCCTCCTATCAACAGACATTGTATAAAAATATTTAGGAACATGACATTTAGGAACATATTCTTGAAATGAAAAAATATCCCGGTTATTATCTTGCAAGAAGACATAGTTAGAGTTTACCTTCTCTTTCTTCTTGCCTAATGGGCACATTTTAGTGTTAGATGTTTTTGCTATACAAAGATGTTCAAAGAAATATTATTTCCTATAGAGAGCCTGGAGGCAGCAGAAACAGGAGTTTATCAATAGTTATTAATTTTCAGCGTGGTTATTTTAATTCTCTGAAATATGTCATGAGACAGTGTCTCAACTGGAGAGGGAGGATATTTTAATATCAGATCATGGCACTGGAACTGGAAGAAGGAACAATTCTATATGCTTCTAACACTTGGGAAGAAATATTGGAGAGTAATAGGATTGCAATGGCACTGATTACAAAAATTTATCTTTTTTTTTTAAACTGTAAAAGTTAATGTTCATAACTGAGTGACGAGGGTGAGTCTTGAGTAGAAAAAGTAACTTGGAAAAATACTGATTACAGTGGTCAAAGGCCAAGAAATATTTTGTTGAAAACCAATCAATTTAATGAATACAAAATCTAATTGTTAAGTAGGTGCACTTTTTTGACGCTTCTGTGACAGAGATGGGCTCTGGTATGGTCTTTATGGCAATTCAGGAACTGGAGTTCTTGGGGAACTGTGGACTGAAGAATCCTAATTTAAGTGAATGGGGAAATGAAATTCCTCAAATTACCTTGCCCTTCAAACAAGGTTCTATGTGCATGACTCTCGCACTCACTTTCACTTCAGGAGGGTGGAAGGGTGTCAGAAGGAGCAGAAGACATAAAAGCCTGGTGATCTGTTTAAATCAAATTCCAGAGGATGAGATTTGATGGGAGACAGGAAGTCCTCCATGGATAGGTCTTTAGAACAGCTCCTTCATGTTTAAATTCCTGGCCCACATAACTCATGCTGCTTCCTGTAGCCCACCAGGAGATGCATCTTTTTCCTGCCATGCTCAATGAAAGCGGCAAAATTGTTGTGGATATAAAAGCTATTCTGACCTGAAATAAATATAATACTCTTTTAAATGCTTATTCAATAACAGAGAACCCAGGGCAGAAAAAGCCCTTTCAGGAATCTATAATTCTTTTATTATTAATCTTACAAAGCTTTTGGCTCATATCAAAAGAAGCAGATGATCACAGTTCCAACATAAAATTTTTCACTCTCCTACACGTATATTGCTCCATCATGTAGCTCTTGAATGTGTCCAATGAAACGGTACCATATGCAGAAAGCTGAGGACTCCTTTGCTCCGTCACCTGTGCAGTGGCTGGATCTTCCCTGGCTATAAAAAACAAGTTTGCCCAACAACCTTTGCTGTGCGCAGCTATCATGTATAATGTGAGCGGCTTCAGGGAAAGCCCTTCTGTGCTGTGAATTAGGGTGTGCTCAACTAGGAGGTTATGGGATGAAAAAGATAGCAAATGTTCTTTATTCCTATCCAGTTGATGAAGTCAAAGGGCACTTGGCACGCATAGAATGCTCACTCTTACAGAGTGATACAAAAGACATCCCAGTCTTCCCCCTGTTGCTCCTGACAGTACACCAGTGAAAGTATCAGACATAAATGGCCTTTCCTCAAGGCATGCAGGGTGGAATCAAACAGGTAATCAAGCTGACAAAAAAAAAAAAAATCCCAAAAAACCCAGAACAATATGAGAAAAATAATATGAGTGATTAAGCTGAGACATTTCTAATCTTGATTTGCACTTGCTTACTAATATATTTGGAGTTTGAAAGAAAAGAATTAGCAGCCCAGAAGGTGTTTCTAGAGGCCAACAAAAATGTGTTTATTAGAATCACTCACCTTCATGTTTGCAATGCCCCACCTGAGTTTGAATGACCTTTGAGAAGTCCTAGTCTAGTATCAATGGGAAATGACAAAATTTGTTTAACATCCTGCCTCCAAAATATTACACACCATCCAAAATCTGGATGCAAAGAAAAAGACACAAGAAAAGAACATGATGAATTCAAAGAGTAGTTTCCTTCTCTGGAATTTCAGGTAATTTAGGATGAGTGATTGCATAGAAAAAGAGTCCATAAAAAAAAGAATGGAAAAATTACTTTCAGAATGCCAGGAGGCCCCCTTCTCAAGGGGACAGAAGGCTTAATATACTGAGTGGATCCACTTCTTTGGGAAGTGCGCTGACTCCCTAGGGCCTGGGTTGAAGATCTGAAGAGAAATATTCCTACCCTGGTTCAGCCCTCAGATTATTGTTCATTATTTTTTTTATCAGGTAGGCAGTGATGAAGTTGTAACAAGAAATCCAAGGGCAATCTGAGAGAGACTTCAGGGTCTTGATACAATGGGTTAAATGATAGTAGTGTGCTACTTCCAGTCACAAGGAACGATTAGGGAGGAAGCAGAGACCCAGGAAATCAGCATTTGCCTCTGAGCCTGGTGTCACTGGCAGAATTTTGGGTTCTTTGATCATGAGTCAGTTTACTTGACATCAAGTCTGCTGGCAACAGACATGGTACACCTGTTTCAAAGGGGGAAAGGGATTTTTGAGCAAGGTTCATTATTTTGAAGGAGGAAAGGGATCAAACCAGGCTCACTAGTGATAAGCCTGGAGGTATTTAAAAGACATGTAGATGTGACACTGCAAGACATAGTTTAGCGGTAGACCTGGCAGTGCTGGGTTATCTGTTAGGCTTGATCTTGGAGCTCTTTTACAAATAAATGATTATATGATTCTATGATCCTTCTATATATCCACAATATAAACTGGAAAGTAATATTTTTGTATATGATTTTTTCATGCTTATGTCAGTGTGGATACATGTGCAAAGATTGCAAAAGTATATAGTATATATTCACATATATGTACAAAATACCTTTCAAATATTCTCTGTCTTAATTTGTAAGACTATCTCCAAAAATAATCTCTATTTAGACTATCTCTAAAAATAATCTTTCTTACTGCCTATATTTCTAGCAACTGAAGTAACTTGGCTAATTTTACACACATCACGTTTTTCAGTGGAAGCTAAATCTTTTAATATTTACAAGGCTCCATTGGGAAAAGCCATTTGTCAGTTTTGGCTCTGAAATAGTATTTTAGTATTTAGACTGGATTTTCAAAGCCTTTTTAAGGTCTAGTAAATGTGAGCTACTTTAATTTTTGAGAATACTATGACTAGATAATTCTCCATAGGGTGTAAAATGTATAGAACAAAGGAATAGAACAAAGCCATGGGTTCACACCACCAAAAGGAATGCAGTGAATGGAGAAATGAGCAAAACGAATGTAGCGAATGTGCACAAAGAAATGAGCAAAAAGTTAAAGTCACTATAAAAGAGCTAGAAAGACAAAGGGCAGAGGAAAGAGGTTAAAAGGTGCTTTCTTTTCCTTTTATTTTTCTTCTTTCCTTTAACCAAAAAATTACTTTTCTTGGTTTCTATGCTCAATAAATCTTTTTAACAACTTTTTTTACTCTATTTTAAGAAAATGAGTATGTACCTTACAGGAAAAATGGAGTCAAAATAATTAAGTAACTGGTAAACACCCAAATCATTTGACTGATTCACAAAGCCCTACACAGGCTTTCAAGTCCGATTTTGGATAAGAAATGAAGCTGGGTTTCCTGCAATTATCTAATTATAAAATTAATAAAACTTTTAAACTTTCCTCTGTAGTTTTTTAATTGTATTAGATCTTTCATGAATAATTTTTCTTCTTGGAAATTTTGGCCATAAAGTTGAGATTAAGTCTCCCAAAAGCATGGAAGGATAATATACAAGTGACTTTCATTTGCAATGTACACAATACCGAACATAGAACTTACCTTTCATTAGTGTAAGTCTGAATGTTCTGGATTTCCTTTCATAAGTGAAGAGATTTTACAAAGATTGTCCTTTTGTGCATCAAAGTATAGATTGTTATTGATGAATTTTGGATTCTGTTTTTGCTGTTCTCTAAAGAATATTTTTTGTGATTTTCCTCCCCTGTCTTTTTTCCACTCCCCTTCATTTCTGAAGATCCACTTCCTGTGGAATAATATGTCAGTTTTAGGCTTTTTTCTGTTAACTTCCTTGAGAATGTCTAAAAATCCTAGACTTTCTGTAAATTTATTATTTTGCTACAATATTTCTTATATACTCAAAAGTCTTTCTGAGATTCAACTGAAAAAATTATTATATCTCATGGTAGTGTAGAGCACAAGTAACAGCAACTAACCATTTATTCAGTCTATCCTGTTTACACCATTCCAAAAACACTGAGAAATATATTTCAATTTTAAAAAAGACATTTATAAAAAATGTTGTCAAAAATGGTTCCTGAGCAGTGACACAGGTGCATACTAATGCACACACTGTCCAAGGGAAAAATTTGTACAGCTCATAGGAAAAATATGCTTTTTGCTGGCAGCTGGCTTACAGGTCAGCCCCTGTGTCACTATGAAGTGGTCTCATGATGTGCTACTACTTTTTGGATAGCATTTTCTTTTGACATTTTTGATAGATACAGTCTGTTGGCCATGAAGTATTTTTTTTTGGTGTGTCCAGGTAAAACATAATTTAATTGCATTTGATTTACATGAATGTTACAGAAGTCATATTTTGGGGCATACATGGGCCAAAAGATATTATGCACATGTTCATCTTATATTTCAAAGGAAACAAGGTATATACAGATACCTCTCCCGGGGACCTTTATGTAAATTCAACACTGTTGCAGACAGCCTACATATGAGTGAGCAAAATCTGCCTTAAGCAAAATTCTTTACTCTGGGATAAATTTGACATGGTTTATTTTTTTGCCACTGTCTGAGTCAGGAGCCTGGGAAAAGCAATGAACACCTTGCAGGGCCCTGAAATGGACAGATTAATGGGCCACCATTTCCACAGGGAAAGAATTTCAAAAGCTGTAAAATTTAACTGAAATTGTACAAATACTTTTATTTAAAGTCCATAAGTCAGATGTGGTTTTACTGTTTTTCACTGGAATTGCAAAGGATATGTGAAAAGATGTCCACCAAGTCTCAGTGTCTTTTTACTCTTTTTCACTGGAATTGCAAAGGATATGTGAAAAGATGTCCACCAAGTCTCAGTGTCTTTTAAAAACCCAAATATGGATTTTGCATGCAGCTAATTACCTGTGTACAAGCTGCTAGCTGACTGACTTCCTATAAGTCCTTTGGAAGGGGTTAGCGAAGCAAAAGACAATTTGTTGGTTTAATGCTCTTACTCCATTACTGAATCATAGCAGTGACGTTGTTTAATAATAGAAAAAAACAACCTTAAATTAACAATCACAACAGTCAATGGCTGCAGTTGGTAATATTCAAAATTTCCAAGGTCGTATCAGAAGCTGCTTGTGCTTCAATCAGCATACTTTTTTTACATCCTTAATTTAGACAAGTTCTGAGAGTAAATTTTCTGAATATGAAGGAAAAAAGCACAGAAGAAAGTGTTTTTTAGAAATATCCTAGGAGAATTGAAAGACTATCTGAAAAAATCCCATTCTCTTAGCAGATACCTTTGAGAGCTCATAAAATACAACCAGCACTGGAAGAACTGCAAAAAAAAACCCACACTCTATAGATTAATAGAAAAATGGAACTATCAACTTAGATTGTATTTCCTGAAAAATCCTGGGAAAAATGAACTACCTGTTAACAACTGGAGAATAATAAAAGCACAGCTATGATATAGCCTTATGTGAGAATTTTGTATTTACAGAGTACCATCAAATGTCAAGGAAATCTTAGCCTGGACACAACTGCTGGAGTGCAAGTTAATGTGCCCTGAATGTATTGACTGGTGGTTACGGTCGAAAGGGCTTTGATGGAGTTATATCCTGTGCATAGATAGCATATGTGCACTTTGAGCTGTCATCCCCCTCAAGGACAGAGAGGCCCTGCAGAGAGACATTGACAAATCACAGAGATGGACAATCACCAACTGCATGAGGTTTAGCAAGAGCAAGTGCAGGATTCTGCACCTGGGATGGGACACTGCTGGTTGAGTGTACAGACTGGGGAATGAGAGGCTGTACAGCAGTGCCCTGGCAGCCAGGAGGGCCAAGCGTCCTGGGGGGCATTGCGAACAGGGCAAGGGACGGGATTGTCTGGCTCTGCTCTGCACTGGGGCAGCCTCAGCTTGAGTGCTGGGGGCAGTTTTGGGTGCTACAGGAGCAATTAGTGTCCAAAGGATGGCAACAAGGATAGTGAAGGAAAAGCTGAATGAAGAACAGCTGAGAACACTTGGATCTGTTCAGTCTGGAGAAGAGGGGAGACTGAGGGTAGGCTTCATTGAAGTCTCCAACTTCCCTGTTATAGGAAGAGGAGAGGCAGGTACTGACTTTACTCTTATGGCTAGTGAGAGGACTCAAGGAAATGGCTTGAAGCTAAGTTCAGAGACATTTAGGCTGCATATCATGAAACGTTTCTTCCCCCAGAGGTTCTTGGGCACTGGAATAGGCTCCCCAGGAGAGTGGCCACAGCACCAAGTCTGACATAGTTCAAGATGCATTGGGACAGCTCTCTCAGGCACATGGTGTGACTCTTGGGAAGTCTTGTGTAGGGCCAAGAGTTGGACTATGATGATATTCATGGGTTCTTTCTAACTCAGCTAATTCTATGATTCTATGAACAAGGGAGAACATTTTTAGAAGGAGGTAGAAACTCTGGTATATGCTAAATAAGTACAAATGAGATATTTTTGTCTGATGTACTTGGTTTGCATTTGTTTTTCTTCATTGAACTTAAGGCACCAGGTGAGAGAGAATCTCGTGTATGACAAACTAGACATACACAATCAGTGATGACTTTTCACAGTACTGATTGTCACTCTTGCGCTGAGGTCGAGACAGGAACAGGCGAGAGGCAGGATCGTAGAAAAGGTAAAGAAAAGTTTTATTCAAAAGAACCATGCAGTTTTTATAGAGTGGTACGATAGATTCTATTCTATTGGCTAACTAACAGAAACATCTTTCTTATGCACTGTTTTTGAGAAGAACAGAAAAATAAAGTAGAAAAACACGACCTGCAATTTGTTTATAGCCAACAAGTTATCACATCTTTCCAGCTCTCTAAAACTTCTCTCAAGCCGCTGTGAGAAACGCTTGCCATTTCTCTCTCTCTGTCCCATGGCATCCACACTGATCTTTCACAAGGAAGGAAAAGGTTTATTACAGAAGAGCACCAACCCTTTTATTAATGAAATATATTTTCTATGAGCAACTGTCCATCATAAAATTAGGATTTTGGCAATAAGTGGAAGGAAAATAAATGGAAAATATAAAGCTTATACATTTCTTTCCTTCCTACCTTACTTTTACCATTTTTCACGCTTATTTTTAGTCTTAGAACTAACACTTTCCAGATTTACACTCACTTGCAATTTTTCAATATAAATGAAAATATTTTACATGTGAAGGATGGGATGCCATCCACAGGCACTTGGACAAGCTCAAATAGTGGACCCATGAGAACCACATGAACTTCAGTTAGTCAGCTCATCTTGTATAGATATGATAGAGGCATGGGCAGGCAGCATGTTGGTTCTGTGGCAAATACTGATCACGTCTGAGCACAGTACCCTTAGCCTCAGAAGACCAAGAACTCTACTAATTTCTCTGAAGGAAATGCTGTTTTCATCTATCAGGCAGGTCTCTGGGATATGGATCAAGGCGGGAAGAGATGATCTTTTATCATCTCTGAAAACAAGTGGATCTACTGCCAGGCACAGGTTGCTCCAAGCAGATTCTTAAATAATATGCTATGTCTCCTGTGTCCTACACTTTGTTGGAATCTGAACCTTCTCTAAATATGGAAAATACACTTATTTTTGCTGAAATAAGCCTATGATTTAGGCAGCATGCTTGGAAGAGATATGTAGCAAAAGTAACAAGCATTCACCTGCCTAATCTCAATTTAATAAGATATTTAACTGTACCTAAATATTAGGTATTGCAGTATTACTTACAGGTATTTAAAATCTTCATTAGATCTAGTTTTAAATCAAGACTCATTATCCTTTGAATTTAACCACAGGTTCTTGAGATAGATACCTTTTTTGTGCAATGCTGTTGAATGAATCAAGAATTGATTACTAGCCTGGAAGATGATGTTTCCACCCAAAGCTTCCAAGGAAATATGGATAAAATATCCAGTGTATGCACAACAGCATAAAAACTCCATTAATTAATTGTGAAATGTTTAACCCATAGGTATAAACAGACCCTTCACAGGAAAAAAAAAGGAAAAAAAAGTGTATTCTTCAGCCAGAGGAAAAGTGATTTGTCCAAAAAGATGGAAATTTCTTGGAGAACATCCAGAAAACTGAAATATTACAGATATATCTCAGGAAAATACTCAGCTTTTTAGTTCCATTACAATCCTGTAGAGATGAGCCCAGTGTTGATTTTAGAATTTCTCAGTACCTAAATTTAATTAGTACTTTCATAGAATTTTCTTATTTGGTCAAATACTGCAATAATTCTGCAATATATATTTGGAAAAAATGTTGTCAATATATTTAAAAGTTCTGTAGCATTTTTTTTCCATTTCTTATTGAAAATCTTTAGAGGGCTTAAAACAATATCACAGCAGGCAGTTTATGAAAAATATTTGAGTAACAGTACTTAGAGAGAGAAATTGATATATTGAATCAAACAAATTTATGAAAAAATAAATCACTTTAAATGAGACAGACGAGAGTTTAGTTATGGTTTAGTGACATCAGTGTTAAACAAAATCACCTATAAGCTGAAACCTTCTGCAGTAGTCATGTTCATTATGTTCTAAATTCAGAAGATTATTTTTATGGATTGTTTGATTTTTTTTCCTGCCTTTCTTATGGTGTCTTCTATATACTCCTTGACAAAAACACAGGCAGAATCTGTGCCACCAGCAAAATTATCAAAGGAATGCCTAATCCAATTTTGAGGTAAAACTATATTTATGGCAAACATGCCAGATGACACTCTGGCCAAAATGCACTCCAGTCAAAGACCAACAAAGGAATTATGAATTGTTTCACAAGTACTTTTATGAGGCCCGTAATTTTCCAAGAAGACAGCTACAATCTTATCCCACAACTTTTCTTCCTTTTGAAAAAGTGCTGGTTTCCCTACTGTGCCAAAAGCTGGAGCCTCTTTAGAACAGCGTGGTGCCGGTATGTGTTATGGCAAGTACTGTGAGAATACTCTACCATGAAAGATTAACTCCTCAGTAATGATAATCACTGTAAACTGCTGGGTGCTATTTGACTAGGTGGATGGTGGTCCCACCTACCCAACAGCCCCTGAATGGGTTTTATCTCATCTTGCCTTTCAAACCTTGTGTGGAGTTAGACAGAGAGTTGGAAGAAGCTTGGAAATTTATGAAAAAGGAAATGATGAATGGTAGGCTATTAAATGATATTGCAACAAATAAAGCATAAATACAAGCCTTTGACAGCGAAGACCTTTTTGAAGCTGTATTTGGGAACTAAAAAAATGAACTGCTTGACACATAAAGATAACAAGAGGCCTCATCCAGATTCTCATTCTTCGTCCTGTTGCAATTGCACTGAAATATCCACCTGAAATTTTGAAGGTGTTGTAGGAAGCTTTGAGTATCATTTATCAGTATTTTCAACTGCATGTAATTGATTCAATTTTAAAAATTCCCTCCTTTTTTTACACTAAGAATTATGAAATGAAATTGCCTTTTGTTTTTTTCTTCCAACTGGAAGATGGGGCAAGAGCGCAAAACGTCTGATTATAACATCAATTTTTGGGAATTAATTTTATACATTCTTAACCATGTCGACTTTTTAGACAAAACAGTCCAAAGTGAAAAAAACATAATTATTAGATAGAAATTTATTTATTTATGCCTCATTTGATTGCAACAATTCACATTTTTTGCATCCTTGAGTCAAAGTCTTGGGGGAGATGTCATCTATTTATGGGAACCAATGTCTTTATACTGCAGAGTAGAGCTTTACATTGAGCATTCTTCAGGTTATGGGACTCCATGGACTGCATGATAATTACACAACCAATATAATGTGAACCAGCAGCATAATTTTTCGTAACTATAAAATAATATTTCAAACAGTTAAATCCAACACATTTAGCATGTAAAACGCATTGGTCTGATATTTCTATCAAAAAGAAAATCAAAGATTTTCTTGATCACTGTGATTTATATGCTGGGGTCCAAATCAATGTTTTGTTTTGTTTGGGTTTCTTTGTACTGAGAAACCTAATTACCTAATTCCAACATATTATTTTTTCCCCAAAAGTAACAATTATATTTATGTCTGGCCTCTCATTTTAAACCAATCTTGTTTACATTTATTGTTGGAACTTTCCATAATTCTGTAAAATCATGGAATCAAAGGATGGTTTGTGTTGGAAGGGATCTTAGAGATCAACTAATTCCAATGTCCTGCCATAGGTAATCATGTCACCCACTAGATTAGGTTGATTAGGGCCCAATTCAAATTGGCCCTGAACACTTCCAGGGGTGGGTGGGGCATTCACATTTTCTTGGGGCAAATGTTCCAGTGCCTCTGAGTAAAAAATTTGTTTTAAACGTCTCATCTAAATCCTCATTTAGTTTAAAACCAAATCTCCTTGTCAAATAACTGCTTGCTTCTGCAAAAAAACCCTTTTAAGGCTGTAGTGACATCTCTCCAAAGCCATTTCATCTCCAGACAGAACCATTTCCTCAGTCTGTCTACACAGGAGAGATGTTCCATCGCTCTGGTCATTTTTGTGGCTTCATGTGGACCCTCTCCAATAGGTGTTGAGACTGTCAGTGAAGACTGAGGTGAAGGACTTTTTCAGTACATCAGCCTTCTCAGTGTCCACTCTCACCTGTACTTCCTTCTCATTTATCAGGATTGAGGTGTGGGGGAGGGTTTACACAACTTTATTTTCTAATCTGTGTGTTTATGGAATCTCTTCTTGTTATTGTTCCCACCCCTTGCAATATCCCATTACACCTGTGCCTCAGTTTTCCTGATCCCATCCCTACATATCCTAGCTGTATCTGTGTGGTCTTCCCAGGCCAGATGCCCTTGCTTCTACTGGCTGTGCAGTTCCTTCTTGCTTCTCACTTTGAGGAGCAGGTTTTGTTCAGCTATTATGTTTTTGGCCCTTCCTTGCTTGATTTCCTACATACTGGGATGAAGAGTTCTTGCCTTAAATGGCCTAAAGATTGGCCTTAAAACTTCTGTATCTTCACATCTATTTTTAGAGTTTTTTAAATTATTAAATTATAAAATCTTAGAGCAGTTTTTTTCTAGCCAAAAATATGCTTATTCATATGCATCTAGAAAGGCCAATAAAAATAGTAAACCTACAAATTCTCATGAAAAAGTCCTAGAGGAATTCTTGCTTTTCAGTTATGAGCCTATATTATGTCATAACACATTTTAATGCTGAAGTGCATTAGAGTCTAAAATTTTAGATATTGAATTTCCCATTAGAACCTGATATCTCTTCAGACAATATTCATACTACAACACTATTATGCTGTCTATGGAATTGGATGCAGTAAAGAGGGAAAAATGTATCAAAACACACTTGATTCTTTAGGTCAGAATCCTGAGTGTTTTTTGAGGAGGTCCAGCTCATATAGATAATATCATTAGATTTGTCTCCTCAGTGTTTAAATCACCCTTAATATTGAGGGTCATGAAAAAACATGTAGGTCTCTCAGATCATCAGATAAAATTGTGTCAGCCCACTCAATAGACATCTCTGCAAACTTTTACATGCTTCCTACTATGATGATGGTTACAAACATCACAGTATTAGCAGTAACCATGATATATGATCATTCATAATTTTCTTGCCTATCTACAGTCCTTGGTTTGCCTTTTCCCCTTTTTATTGGGAGCATAATATTTTTTGATAATTGTACCTGTAAAACAATTTATAAATATGCATGCTTTTAAAAGTGCAACTAATGACTCAGAGCAACAATAGAGTCTAGAAATTGTAATCCATCTTCTTAGATAATTTTTTTTTAAATTTAGCATTGTAAGCACCAAAAATCATAAAAGCGCTAGAACTATGCTTCAAAAACCAGTTTGAATTATTTTGTTCCAAATGAATATAGACATGCAAAAAGGCTTATCTGTGCAGGTGGCTCTTGTACAGGAAGCAGAATTATACACAATTTGACAAAAGGTCATAAAGGAATAAATGCAATTCTTTTTGAACTTGACAATAATTTATTAGAGCTTTACTTAATTTAAGTAACAAAATGGTGCACTAAAGCTTCAGAATTTTCTTTTGTATACATTCATTTCACCATCTTCACTCCATCTGAAAATAAACTGTCCATAGTGAAAAGAAGCAAGTCAGTGTTGAAAGATAGTTAACCCTTTGGGTAAAAGTTTGAGATGAAGTCATAGGAACTTCTTTTCTTTGCTTTTTCTGAAATCCTTATCAGAAAATCTACATGCTCAATGGTTGTTTTGCTCCAGGCTGAAAGTGTTATACATTTATTTAGTAGCAGTATGTAAGGGAAATCCAATGGGAAGAAATTAGAAGACTGTTTTCTAATCCACAGGAATTATTTATAATTGACCAGCAAAGTACATTTTTCATGCTAAAGACACATCTGATTCCAATAAGTATTGTCAAGAAGAAACTGGCTTGTGTCTGAGAGTAAATTTCAGAAATTATTTTTTTGACTGTTTGCAATGGCTGCATGCCAGCCAACATTGACTGCTTTCCACAGTTCCTTATTTTGGCTGATTAACTCACATGTGTACAGGCTGGGACCTGAGATGTATCATATTTAAGTTTGGACACAGGACACAAAGCATGCATCCAGGTTTTAAAGAACCTTCAATGTGAGGAAATGTAAAGCTACAGACAATTATTCCTATTCATGCAAAGATTAACTCCACAGTATATTTGATCATAAAGCTACTGAAAGCATTATAAACAAGAAAGACTGTAGAGAGTACAGGTTCTTGTACAGATTTATTTAGTCAGATGGAAAATTCAAGTGTAAAGATAATTTTTCTTTGCCTATGCCGGGAAACTATATGCTAATGTATTTTGAAAAATTGGCCACTAGTTCTCAGAAGACAAGGCAGTGGCACATGCCATCTGCAATGCTGGGCACATTGCCCATGGCATTCTGATTCATGATGTGACATAGCAGTTTGATGTCTACCAGTTCAGAATGGATGTGACTACGCAAGTGGCTTTAGGAGAGCTTTGTAACCATGCACTTTTCCTCTACATTTATTATTGTCATGCAGCACAGGCCATACCACAGCAACCCTATGGGTCTATGCTGATAACATTTTCCTCTGACCAACTGTTTTTGTTCTGTTTTCTATCTTTCAGTTAACTCTTAATCTATACAATCCCACGACGATGTAATTACTTCTAAGAATCTTCAATAAGGAAGCACGTCAAAAGCTGCTTGGGTATTAAAAGGGAATAGATTTTCACCTATGAAAACATCTCATGTTCATTTCACACCTCAGTCATGTACCTCTGGCAGGATTCTTACTTCTCACATATGACATTAAAATTCTATTTTTAACTCATCAGAATTGGTGCTCCTCCCCTTTTCCTGTTTTGACACATTTCTACATTTTAAAGATTTGTATATTTTTTAATTTGAAACATCTCCTTTGCTCTGCTTTAAGCAAATCACCTCTCATATTCATTCAAATAATTTCTGGTGGATAATAAAATCTTCCTTGAAAATTAATTTGAGTATCAAACATGGTGTATTTAATTTTTTAAAAAATGTAATCTGGAAGCATTTCAGACCTTCTCATGATTTTTTTTTTCATTACTTTTGGATGAATTTTATAGTTGCTTTCAGAAGTGATAGAAATTAAGTGAAATAATTTTCTCTGAGTAGTGCTTGGCTTTCTGAGTACTCTTCTTTACATACTTCAACTTGTATATATATATGCATCAACTATACTTGTTGATACATGGTGAGGGGTTGCCCTGATGAGGACTTGGGTCATTCTGTGTTCAAGCCAGAGTTTTTGAGTATTTTTTTGCCAGCCTTGCTTGAAGAGGAGTTCACCTCCCTAACCTGTGAAGCCATGGCTTCATTGATCTTTGGTGCATTCTCTGACTGTGAGTGTGGAGGGCAGGTTGGCAACAACCTCTGTGCACAGTTTCTGCTTCCAGAACCTCATAAAAATGCTCACTGGAAATTTTTCCTTACTATCTGCTTGCACTAGGAGAGCAGATACCATACAGGAGTGCACTTATTCATTATGAGTTATTTACAACATCTTTATGCCACTTACAGAGCCCAGGTGTGTAACAATAGGGGCATAGAGCAAACTGGCGTGTTAGCATGGGACACGTGGTTTTGAGGAATATATTGGCTACATGGATGGCAAGAAGACCTGGTAAGTACACAGAACCCAGATAACAACCCCTGGCACACCCCCTGGGGGTGCTTTACCATTCACTCAGAAAGACTGCAGTAGCTGGACAGATGAGGAAGCCAGGAAATTAAAACCTGAGGTCACCTTTGGGCCTTTGCGAGTAATTGCTCAGCACAGTGTATGACTAAAACACAGACAAATGACATTTAAGAGCATTTTTACTGAGCTCATCAGCTATAATTGAAAAAACATGTTAAAAACATTTTAAAAATCCAAACTTGCATCCCATTCACTGCAAAAATTGTAATTTTGAAGAAGTCTGAATGTGGCCCTGACAGTGGTTCTGAAAATCTGTCAGTTGAAGTTTCTGGATATAGAATCATAAGAGAAAGCCTGCTTTTCTATCAGGTGCATGAATAATCTAGAAATCTGTATTAGCTGGAGGTTTTGAACACTTGAAAAATCAGTGCCTTTAGCTTTTAAAATGCAAATTTAGGGAAGGAAAAGTGTATCCTTTAAAAAAGACATATGAACAATGCTCTTTTTTTTGAAACATTGCAGAAAAGCAAAACCTACCCCTAAATCCATTCTGCAGATTGAGTTACATTCAGGTTAGCATCAGTGTGAAGTCTGAGATTTTTTTACCCTCAGGTAATGGGGAAAAAAGTTCAGGCTGGGTTTTGCCTAAAATCCTTTAAATTTCACAAAGGAACGTGGCATGACTTACTTCCAGTAGGTATAGAAACCCCGTGGTGGCATAAATGATTCACCCTATTGCAACAAGAAGTGGGTGGCTCTGACTTTACGTGTAATGTACAGCTACAGAGCTGAGAAATTTCTTTGGGTGAGTGTTGGTGGGTGAGGAAGCCCCCAAAAATCACCACACCAAGTGCAGTTCATCTGAACTCTGCTACTGAAACATTAGCTTCTCCCTTTCCCAACACCATCCCTCCTCTTTGTTTTCCTTCTAAACACTCTGTTTTGTTTCGTTAATCTGGGCTCTTCTTTTATTGTGGTGCTAGAAGCCATGGCAGAGCACACTTTTAATTTGCTCTTGCACTCTGCTGTGCTCAGTCACTTGTCACAAAGGGTTGTGGAAACCAGAAGCTTTCATAGTATGTATCTCACAGACCAAAAGCAGTGGAATAACAGCAGTGTGAGCACTTAATAGCATTAGAAACATCCACCCAGGTTATTTTTTTGTCTGTGATTTCCTTAAAGCTTCCAATATGTTCTTAATTTTCCTTTAGCATTTAAGATGCTTATATTCTGCGCAGCTAAAAAAAAGCAAATGAGCAAAACCAAGAGAACCTTTACTGAAAGAAGTACTTTGTTGAAGTTTCTGCAGCAAAAACTGCAAGTGCCCCATGCCCACCTTCTTCTTCAACTCTGCCCCAAGGCTGCTCCTCCAATTTGTGCTCACACAGCTGCACTGTGACCTTGTTCACATCCCTAAGCTGACAGCCACAGAGTTGGTTTTAGCTAAATTATATTTAACCTGGCTCAGTCCCAGTTCAGCTCATTGCTTCAGCTCATTACATGGAAAGGAACATCCATGGATGGAGGGAGCCATACTGCTCAATCCTCTGTTTTCAATGAGAGCAGTCATCATAAAATCCCAACCTTGGCATCATATTTAATTGTGTCAAAGAGTAATTTGAAGTGACATTGGTGTACTAGACTACTAATCAACCTAAAGCACTGATCAATGAATGTTAAGGAACCTACCTGAGTGTAATGTACTAGTAATAGGCATTTTCTCTGTATCACAATGAGCTTTTAAAGCAGGAAGCATAAAAGTAAGATTCTTCCCATCTTGCAAGCAGAGAAACCTTCACAGTATCAAATCAGGAGAGATGCTGCTCTGACAGAGGATCAGAGGCACACTGAAATGAAAATGGTTGCAGACAAGAAAAATTGCTCCCAAACATTCAAATGAATGTTTTATTAATTAAGCTGTGTATTTATTCATGCTAAAAAATTAAATCAAAATTGCAATCTGTTTTAGATACTTTAATAAGTTGCTATTTAAAAATTCTTGTAATAAGCTAGTTACAAGAATGACCAAAATAGTTTAATCAAAAATATATAATTCAAGGTACATGGTTAAGCTGTAGCAGTAAGATCCATTCTTCCTATTTGCTCTGCAAATAATACTGGAGTACTGGATGTGTGGCTGACTCAGTTTAGCATCAGTGTGAACAGAAGGGGGTGGTGTTACCTTAGCTTGTGCAAGACTGTACTTCCTAAGAATGGAACAAAAAAATTACCCCTAACTTCATTAGATCCTGTGAAAGGATAAGATACCTACGAAAAGAAACAAACTGACATTGTTTACATTAAATAAGACTTCTAAAAGTTTTTATTGCCATTTGATATGGCTTTCCACTCTTCAGCATTGTGGGGCTAGCTGACTTACAAAAGACAGCTGAAGTTCATACAGCTATTTAGATTACAGTTCTGCAGCATTACCTCACAATGCTCAGTTTCCATGCTATCTTATTCTTGAAAATCTGTATATATATATATATACATATATAGCCAGATAATGTAGTCATAAGAGATGCCTAATTTGAGATTCAGAAGGCTCTCTCTGTACGTGCAGCTTGTTGGAGTCTGGTGGGAAATGAGAGAAGATGAAGCAATATCTCACAGCTGTGGAAAGAGGTGGGTATCACAGGTGGGTATGCTGTGGTACACCTCTGCTCCCAAGAAAACCTCACAGTGGGAAAACTTGATGAGCTCTGCCACTGAGACCAGAAAACCTACTGGGAGCTTCTGTACAGCAGGTCAAAACTAGAAAGATTTTTGTATTTTGCTTGCTTGTGTGTATTTGTGCATGAGAGAGTGAAAAGCCTCCTTCTGATTCTTTGGCAAATTAACTGGTCTTTCGGACTGGGTATGCAGTCAAAATTACACACCTTAACTCATTGACATAACAATGATTAGATAAGCTAAATTTATTACATAACTATACACACAGCTAGGTTTTAATAAAAGGGACAAGTGTACTGGATAAACACATTCTGGCATAAAAATTACTGAAGTATTTTTGTCAGCTGAGGAGAATACATTTAAGAATGTTATGGCAAACAAAAAAATCCATTGCTATTCTGACTGCTTTTTAGAATCTAGTTAGAATTCTTAATCTAAAGACTACTTTTGTGAGCTTATTTAAAACATATGTTTTTTACCTAAGTATCTTGAAGTAGTGTATGAACAGACTTTCTTCCAAAAATTTTCTCTGAGGAAGAAAAGGAAGTTTTCATGGCCATAATTTTTCAAACAGCTTTACTTATATTTTTTTCTCCTGCACTGCTGATAATTTTGATTCACAAAAATGTCAAGCTTTTAAAAGGTTGTATTCCTTTCCCAAGGTGAAGCTAAGTGTTCCTAACATCATGCAAAGTAGTCTGAGGAGAAGAGAGAGTTTTGAAAACATGCATTTATGACTCTTTGAAGCTGTGATAACCACTTGGAGCCTTGGCAGTGTATCATCAATGACCTTTTCTCGTGAGCACTCATAATTGCAGAGATATTAATTAATTAAATTTTACTAAAATGTTTTGAAGATGTAAGATTCCAGATACTGTAAGTATGACATAAAATCTAATGAACTGTCTACTTATCTCCAGAAGAGTCTGCTTGGGGGAATATTTATGCTCAGTAAAATATTGCAAACTGTAGAATTCAGAGAAGCAGCATGAAAGCCTGGTGGAGGAAGGAAAAAGCACAATCAGTAACATATTTATCTACGGTCGTCCTCTTCTGTGCAAACATGGCTTTCAGTTAGACCAATACATACAATGAATTTTTATTTTCCAGTACAGTCTGAGAATGACTACATGCTGCCTGGAGTAAAGTCCGCAGTATCAGAAATAAGTGTTCTTAAAGTACCTGGATTGTAAGCCCATCTGGTCTCATGTTGCTCATCATAAAATATTAGGTTTGCTTGATGTTGCAGATCAAGATGGCAAAATGTTACTGAAATCACAGTATTGGATCAGATAATTACTTCAATTTTTTTTTATTCCCAATTTAACAGTGAAATTAAGCATGTGCTTAATTTTAAGCACATGTGTAAATCTTACTGAAATCAGTAGGATTTAGGCACATATTTAAGTGCTTTTCTGAACCAGGGCCAGTAAAGAAATATGACTAATCTCATTAATAAAGGAAACAGGAGTTAGTCCAAGTTACTTAATCACAAACAGTCTGTTTATGGGGAAAAAACTGTACTTTTTACATCTTCATTGTTTCACACTTTAAAAAGTAAATACAAGCCAGAAAGGGAAATTCAACTTTCTGTAATATGACGATGCTATAATTTGTGCAGTAACACCTTCATAATAGTTCTTTTGCATCAGTTTGTTCTACTGACATTTCCCACCCCCCAGCAGGTCAATCCTTGAGTTGGCAATCCATTTCAAAGTTAATTGTCACAGCTCCATAGCAATGATTCAAGCAACATGAGTAGAATGCTGGCTGAGGTTTTAGACCTCAGGGCTGGGTGTTTTCTTCCTCCTTGCCTAATGTCTAAAGAAGAATTAAAACAATTTTCTTAGATTTGCTATTCAAAACTGTCCAGCTGCTCAGTTTGTGGTTTTTCCCCATGGATTGCAAAAGGCATACATAATCTTGGTACATCCTACCTAATCTGCAGGTGAGTAGTTGTGATTTGCAGTAAAAATCAGGTAATGTGCTTTTTGTTGAACATGAGTATAATTCTCAAAACGTGCATATTACATAGAAATTCACAAGAATAATTATTTCAGACTCTGATTGAGATGTTTCTTTCTGTGGAAATGGTCATCTACTAACGTTGAAAGACTGTAGAAAAATATACAGGGGAAATATTTTCAACTAATATATAGTTGGGGGGTTTCACTTTTTTGTTTGTTATTTGTTTTGTTTTGATTGGTTTTTGGTTTTGTTTTTGCTTTTGCTTTTCTTTGCTTAATTTTTTTAGGGAAAACCTGGTCTATACATAATAAAATAAAATTAAAATTACAGTATTGTGACTTTTTACACAGAAACACATGTGCCAATTATTAGATTCATTGTATAGGTCCAAAAATTACTTCCAATAAGACAAGGAAGAGGGAGAAAGAATAAAACAGCAACGATATTGCCACAATTCAAAACAAAGACAAGAAAAGTAAAATTTTGGCTACAAGAAAATAATAACTTTAATGGAAAGACAGAAGCCACAGTTACAACAAATAGAAGACCAAGTTCCCTTTTGATCTGTTTTTTTTTTGATTGAGTCTATAAATCTGTCCTAAAGCTTACCAAATAGGCTTACAGGAGTTGAAACTCAAAGCAATTCTTTTCTAGTTTTCAAATACAAATTTCTTGGTCGTACATTGCATGCCTGGTTAAGAACAGAATACTGGTTTGATTAATCATTTTTAGCATGACCCTCCACAGTTGTCTATATCCTGTTGGTAAGAGAGAGATAATTAATACAATAAACTACCACAGAGATACTTTTTCCATCTATGGGGTTAATTAGAAATCTAATTTGCTCTGGGATGCTAGCTGCCCATTTTATTTTTTGATCTTCCTGGGGTTGCTGTTATCTGATGGGATGCTGGGATGTAATTGAACATACTTTCTGCAGCTTTTATGTTTACTAGCCCTTCTATGAGGAGTTGTAGAGAATTAACATGAGGCTATTAAGCAGTCTAGCACAGTGAGTCTTTAGTAAACACCTGTTTCTCTGCTGTGGCTTACATTTGTGATTTTGCTTGAATTAATTATAGTGCTTCTCATGGCACAAAAATTAACTGGCTGCTAGCATTTCTGTGGCAAGCATCCAGTTTCAGAAACCTATAAATTAGGTGCAAAATTTTCTCCCAATTGAAATGCTCAGATTTAGTTATTCAAAACTTTGCCTTGCATAAAAAAATAAAGGCCCCAAGCCTTGAGTATCGGCTGATATTCAATAAGTTAAATTTGATGTGTATTTAAATTGGGAAATAATTTACACTTCTTGTGCACTCTATGTATCTTTCCACAGCTCTCCACACAATTAAGTGGAAACAGGATAACCTGAAAATCCATATGTGGAAATTAAATATGTGAAGAGCAACAGAGGAACAGCTATACTGGGCAGGAAGGCTCCAGTGACAGAAATCTGAAACTGGTGATAACTGATTTGAATCAATTTTGAAATTTGGTCATTTCTCTGACCATCTGAAATTTTAACACTGGGAATATTGCCATCAGTGCAAGTGTACAGCAAAAGAGAAAGGGAAGAACAAGAAAGGCTTCAACAAATACCTCTTGTCAATTCTTAGGTGTCTGCCTACCCTCTGATATGTCCTTTAGAGAAGGGAAGTTTTCTAGACAAGGAGATGAGCAGAATTTCTTACCTGCAGGTTTGGTGACAATGAGTACAAAGATTTCTTGGGTCAAAATATTTTTGCAGAGTGTGCCATTGTGGAGGGCACTGCAGTGCTCATTGTGGCAGAACACAGACAAAATTATTAGGAAGTCTGGTGTGGTAAGAGCCTCTGCTCTAGGTAATTTTGCAGAGTAAATTGCAAAGCCTGTGAAGCTTTTCTCAAAATAAAGATTACTGGGTTAAACAAATGCTTTAACTCCCTGAGAGGGAGTGGTTTATGTTTCAGAGCCTTCTGATGAATATAAATTTTGAGTTCCAGACAGATTAAATGATCACAATGGCTTGTTTAACTGGCAAGTCTTTCAACCCCTTTGCCTTCTAGATAGTGACCAAACAGTGACTCTCAACAGACAGTGAATTCATAACTTCTACAGTGACAGCTACTGCCAAACGAAGAGTTTTCTGGTGGCCATTTTTATCATAAGTGAAAGTGTATCTTGAGATGAGAAAACAATGGCAGATTGATTCAGCACCCTCCAGTGTAAATTCATCTAATTCCCACAAAAGACAAAGTTCACCAGGAGTGTTGTGAGGATCCAGCTCACAAACCAGAGAATCACTGTAGGGGGTATCTCACAGTAGGGGATAACGTGGAAGTTGTGAGATTGCTTCCAAAGATAAAATGTCAGCAAAAGAAAAAGAAAATAAAATCTGACATTCCTGAAACTTCTGAGCAATTTGTATATCAATAGAAACATTTAACTTACTAACCAGAATTTCAAGAAAGACGGGAAAGAAAAAGAAGGGTTACAATGTTATATAAAGATATCAGGAATGTAATAGTTTCTTTTGGCTGTTGAATTTATTCCTGAGACGTGGATTAGTTTAAATACTCCTACAGAAGTTTAGGAAGATACTTACAACAATGTGCTATATTCTCAATTGGTGATGCAGAAGTCTGTGATAATCACTTAGCCTCCCTTTTTCTCTCAACAGGCTTAAATGGCTACAGATATTAAATGGGAGCTCATGGCTTCTATTTCCAAATTCCATTTACATCTGTGAGTGATTTCAGTTTTCCAGCATTTAGAGTCCAGATGAATGGTAGAGTATCGTTGGGATTGGCCTTGATGAAAGCAATAAAAGAATGATTTTTCAGAAAAAGCCAATATGGGCTCTTGTTTCCTCTCAGTCTTCCTAACTTGGCACATGGGCCCCTCAGAGCCAAAAGTAGTGGTGCTGTCATGCAGTCTGCAGATTTGAAAATTATGCTACTAGTTCAGTTTCATTCACTCTTTAAACAAATACTGTGTGAACAGCTGAAAATTTGGAAGGCCGGCTCCCCATGGCTCTCTTCTGTGATTGATGGCCTGGTGTCTAAGTTTTGACCTCAAGCTTTAGGCTCTGTCTCTGTAGGGACTAATTTCTATCTTTTTCTTCTAACTAGCTATCCATTTCTATGTAAGCAGTATCACTGTTTTTGTCATAATTAATTGGTGGTGAAAAATATATTCCAATATTAATAATTTTGTATATGCAGTTTCACTGCACTCATGTGCTATAATTGTCACTTAACACAATTGTTCCAGCATCTGAATAGCCCCATTCCAAAAGTCCTAAAGAAAGACAAAATTTTAAGTCACAGATAACTGCAAAGGAAAGAGGGGATTAGTGAAATGAGATATAATGAGAGAAGCAGGAGCAGATTAATACTACCTGTTTGTTCTTCTAAATGTTTTTTTTTTGTTGTTCTTTAGTGTTTGAGCAAAGGAGGAAAATGGCAAAGGACTATGCAACAGAATTTTGCATGTAGTAATTGCACTCTGTTCACCAGAAAAAAACAAAAGATAATGAAAACATATTTCTCCTTTTCTGATAGAGTAAAAGAGTGAAAATTTTCAGAATTCACACTGATTCCTCTCACCCTTATGTGCTGAGTGTTTTCTGAAGAAACAGAATCTTTCAAGGGCATGTCAGACATCTCAATCAATATGGGCAGATTAGATTTTAAAAGTCTTAATTTTGACCAGACTTTGGTTATATTCCAGGGTTTTGACCAGATTTTGGTTATATTCTTATCCTCTGGAAATTCTTACAGTCCAGGAGATCAGCACTCAGGCAAAAAATTAGTCAATGACTCATATTATTGTTTCATAAATTCCAAACATGTCCATGTTTCACACTGTTGTCTTTTCTGGGCATGCCCTGTTTTGTTATAAGCCTGGAGGGAAATAATACACAATTCCATGTCACATTTCTTCCATCTGATCTAATGCAGAGCTAGAACTGGTCTTCCTGTTCTTCTTAATCTAAAAGCAGTATCCAGCTTCCTCTCATTTCCCACCAAAGTGAGTGGCTGTGTGGGACTTGTACTTAGAGATTCACCCAACTGTTAATGAGCACATTTAAATTCTCACACCTCTAAACTAAGAGCATTTTCCCTCCAAACAGTAAGGGATAAAATCCTTCCAATCCCATAGAGTAGACGCAGCATCCATCAAAACTTCAGACATTACAGGAAAGAGGTATTTCTTTCAAATCTATCTTCACACTCTGAAAAACCCCAAACAGCAATTTTACCTTATATTTGGGATCAATTTCCCAAGATAATGATGTCTTTTCAACACATTAACACATTTTCTTCTCTATTTGACTTCCCTATTTTCTTCTCTATAATACTAATTCTTGATCCAAGAATGTGTTATGAAATATGTTTACCTTTCAAAGTAAATACTAGTAATAAAAGTTTCCTTAGATCTAGAATTATTACTTTTTAATTGTCATGGGTGCATGCATCTGTGTATTGCAGGATTCTGTTACCTGAGAAATTTAGTCCTATTATTTTAATCTTAGCTGGGAGATACAAGTACCATAGATCCTAACAGTTCCAGAATGGTAGAAGTACAGGTATCAAATATCACACCTGTAAGTATTATGAAAAAATGGCAAGAAATTTGGTATGACCTATACACAAGTTTCACAAGTAAAATGTGGATTCATACAAATACTTTTTTATTTAACCAATTGGAGCAAGAGGCAATATTATTACTGTTTTTTTTTTTTCACAGCCTGTTTTGAAAGCCAATGCACTTCTTAGTGAACAGGAGTTGAAGGCTATTCTCCTCGCATCCCAGTCTGACTGTTCAATATAACTGGGAATATGATAAAACTTATTTTCCATTAATGTACTTAAAGAGTAGTGCCCTTGACAAAGTCATAAATGATGCTGTAAGTAACAGTCGTGCTTTTACTCTCCAAACTCAGCCTGTGTTTCAGACTGGATCTCAAGAGAAACAGAGCCATGCAGAATTACATCAAAGCTGTTACCCTCCATGGTGTGCGGGACTTTTAGGGACATAATGACCATACAGACAGTCTTTGACCAAACATTATACAGCAATGGAAGTGAAGCAATGTTTGTTCTGATCTGGGAAGTATCCATTGACAGACTGCAGACAGTTCAGATAGTAACTCAGAAACTATCAACACAAATGAAAGGAAATCATAGAAGGAGGAAGAAGGTAATATTTCATCTTCAAAAAATGATAAACATTCCCACGTGAAAAAGACATTTATTCAGCTAATGAATAATTAGGATATTCAAAACAATGATGTTTTGTTAGGCAGTTAAGACCACTATCAGCAGTTGTGTTAAGCTGGCTTCCCATTTAGATCACTGTCATGAGGAAAGGTCCAATAAATTATTTTCTGCCAACCCATGTAACACATCTGTTGTAAATATGAGAGAGGACAAAACACATCATGGCAAGAATATTTGCACTCAGAAGTCTAACTTTTTTAGCTATTGTAACTTATTTAATTGAAACATGTAATGAACAAAAGAAGACACAATGTGATTGTCACTGAGAAAGTGTGTAAATTGGCATACTCTGAGCACCATTATTGATTTATTCCAAAAATATCTGACACAGGCATCCATTTTAGGCTCAATACATACAACTACATTTTTACTTTTCCAAGATAAATATCTATTTATGTTTATATTTGTATAGAAAAAAATATATGTTTTGATTTATACAAAAAATATGCCTGGATATAGAAGCAGAATTTAAAATGGCATAATTGTACAGTATTTGTGGTATAAGGAAAGACTAAATATAATTTTCCAGGGATTTTAAATGCCCAGGATTTGACTCTGAACAATTTAAACATAACATCATACTACAGTGAAACCCAGCCTCTTGTGGACCTCCTGTTTTATCCCACTTTAGCCACAAATCACAAATGGAGAGGTCTCCTAGAAATAGGGACATGTTCAACCATTTCCAAGAACCATGTACTGTCTTCTGCCAGTGGTGGTGAGAACTGTGGGGAATGAAAAAGGAGGGCGAAGGAGATCTGCATCCACACTAGAATTTTAGAAAGTGAAGCAAATCACAGTGAGCAATAAAGAGACCTAGAGGTAAATGTGAAACATTTCCCTGCAGCTCTGAAATGTGACTGAACATCTGGTAGCAGCAATGCCATCAAAAGCAGGGAGGCACATGCTGAGTTATTTCTCTGAACCAGGGAAGGAAAATTCTGCTGAAGAATATGCCCTAAGAAACATTATTTTGTCTTTTTTTTTTTTTTTTCTGTCAGAAAAATCTTATCATTTTCCTGGACAGAGTATATGTATGGTAGGAAAAAAATCCCATATTAACAAGTTTGGGTTATTCTTTTTTATCTCTACAGCTCTTCAGAGTAAGACTAACAGATATTTAAACAAGAGTTTGTTGTTTAATTTATTCATTTTCTTTAGATTAGTCTGAATGTGACAGAAATATGAGCTACGTTTCATTCAACTTAGTTGCTTCTGGTAGCCAAGATATGCAGCTTAAAATAAGATTATAATATTTTTTGGAGAAGTCCAGCAGTTAAGAGGTTAATCTGTTAAAACTGTTAATATTGCCCAAAAACATGATGAATCATGTAAATGAACAGTGTTTCAATGTCATTTTATTAAATCAAAATCATTACTAAGGTCATCTGAATAATTCTTTAAAGAGAGTATTATAATAAAGCTTTAAAGAGAGAAGCTGATTTGTAAAAATGCCCATTGCCAGCTTCCATCCATTGGGTAACCTGCTTTTATTCCCCCAACTCACTGATCTGCGATGCTGAGTTGTCTCAGGGGTTGTGCTTCTAGAAAGGACACATCAGAGCCAGTGAAGCTGCCTAGCCAGGGCTGAAATACCATTTCTGGATCTGGGCTCCTGGAGAAGACACACCCAGGAGCAGCAATACACAGGGCTGAAGCACAGCACTAGTTTGAGGAGGCAGCTGATGGCGGGGATGGGAGAAGTTGAGCATGGTCTCTGCTGGGAAGTGGATAGTCCTTGTCAGGCTTTTCCCTGGCATTTAGTTCCTTCATAGCTTTTCAGTTCAGTGTTTCGTGGTTCCTGGCCGCCAAATTTTCATTGATATAATTCATAGTCATATACTGGAAAAAGTGAAGCCTCTGTGATAATGGTGTGTGCCTATCTTACTGTCCTCATTTTTCAAGCCTGACCAATTTCGACAGTCAAACAAGGATTTTAAAAATAAAAAAGTTCATGTAAGTTTCCCTATAAGACAGTAGGCAGAGGAGTACCAACATAAAATATCCAAGGCCATCTTATCAATTCCTGTCTGTGAAAATAAGAAAAATCTAGTGCAACATGGGCCTTTTGAATGTCCTAATTAGGGGAAATTTCCTTAATCAGAAACTTCAATCAAACACAAGAGACAGATCTTAGTAAATGAAGCACTGCTGGCTCTGGTTCATGGAGCTATTTGTTTAACATAGCTGATGGTGATAAAACTCATAAAGTTTACAATTAAAAACTTCCTATTTTCTCTTTACCCATGTGATGGACTGGGCACATCCATGATTTACAAGGATAAATGGATCACATGATTAACCCAATTTAATTTACCAAAATCTTTTGGGCTAACAAAAATTATTTAAACTTCTTGACACAGAGAAGCATCAGTTGCAGCTTTAGATTTCAAGGAAATACTTGGATTGGTTTAATATATTTTTAAGTATTCTATTGTGAATTACAATTTTGAAAGTATAATTCAAGCTGATAGGTTAACCCCTGGTCTCTCCTACAAGTCTGGGTCATCTCTGTAGGTAACTGACTGCTGATTTGTGAGAGCCCTGCTACACAGAAGGAGCTTATTGGAATTTTTTTAAAAAAATAATGTCCATGACACTCTTTTTGAAAGTGTTTTAAGACAAAAATTTGATGGAGCCTAAGAGATGTAAACAGCCCCTAAAAGTAATTGGATTATATTTTTTGTCCTAAGAAAACCCACTATGAGGTGGACTACAACTACTGTTAGGATATATCAGTAAAACAGAAAAATGGTAGTAAACTGTTAAGTATCTTCATACATTATTAAAAGTTTTTTCCTAGAAACATTCTCATATTTCAGGGTGGTGTGAGTTCAAGGGAATAAATGCTGTCTAATAAAATTCAATGTATTAATATGTAATTTAAATCTCACCATTCTGCTTCTTGCTCAATTCATCTTTTCCTTCTTCTCACAGTTTTTGGTGCAAAGCAACAGTGCAATCCCTTATTTTTCACTTTTTCAAATACAAGAAAGGAAAATATGTTCAGGTCTAGTAAGTGCTTCCTGAATTGGTGAAGGAGCAAAGTAGAGGAAACCACACTGAAAACATAATAAAATTTTGAAATACAATGTGTGAATTTGGAATGAAAAGTGTTTGGAAGATAAAGCAGTCTGCAGAAATGGGATCTTTTAATTATTAGGAAAAAGCAACACTGGAATAAATCAGGATATCACAAAACTACTTTATGTCACATGTTTACATTTACCTAGGTTTTTTAACAATCTATCTACATACAACAGTATCTATAACCCAAAAATTAGTTCTGTTTCAACCCAGCCACTGCCACACACAGACATCCAGCAAGTCTGTGTATGCAAGTACTGATATCTACAAATCTGTGCCATTTGAAATAAATTGCATCTTAAATTTGAAGGCAATTTTAGGTGGTTTGGTGTGCTGCAGGATCCCATTTTTGATATTTAGCAAGCCTGAGATCTTTCTAACTTATGAAGTCTGCATGTCTACAAACTACTATGGATGTATTTGTGTTTATTACCTTTTCTCATGCATGCCTTGAAATGACTAAATTACAGGTATTTTACATGTATTTTGTAGCACAAGACAGATACCATCTGTTAGTATAATTTATCTTGAAATAACCTGTTTTACGAAATTACAGAAAACCACAGCAATTTACTCTTTTTTTTCTTTTCTCTTTTTTTTTTTTTTTTAATTTCCAAGACTATGGCAAAATCTTCAAAGCCTTAGAAGATGCCTTCTAGCCAAGAATTTAGCCATCTAATAAACAATTTTCATCAAAGCACTGTGTTTGTGGAAATAAGGGTACAATTGTAGAATCCAAATTTTGATAATGTTCTGTACTTATTAGCTATTTTGTCTTTTGTATTTTGACCTAATTCACCCAGTAAACACATCAACCCTTATGTAAGATTAGATACACATACATACACATACTCCAGCCCAGATCAGATTAGCTGCAATCAAGGTAATTACGTTGAACAAAATTGTTCATCTGTGCTTTGCAGCTGCCATTTGGATCTACTGTTTGATCCCAAGTGACTGAGTTGTACATATCCTTAATCCTGGATAACTTGGGTTTTATTTTAATACAAAATCACCTCTTTGAAACTCAAGTCTGAGATTACAAAATATTTAGTTTTGATAAATTAACTCTTACTTTCTTTTAATGTTTTTCCTTGGTATAATCCAAAGTTCTTTAATGGATACTACCTGGAATTGAGCTTCCTGAAAACTGAAGCTGTCATCTAGACAGTCTGCTGTCCTCCACCTCTGCCAGTTATCAGAAGCTACTTAGTCAATTTTCATGCTCCTCCAGCAGTTAAAATTATTACTCATGAATATACTCAGGGTGGTAAACACTACACAGTAGCCAAGCAGGTTCCCTTTCTGTGCTTTTTCTTCTACTCTCTTGCAATCTAGACATAAGAAGGCACTATGAATTCTCATAAGCTCCAATGACTGTGTTTAAAGAAAAAAAGTTATAAACACGTAACAGCCCTTCCCCCAGAAAACCAATAGCTCCAGAGAACTTTGGTTCAGAATCATTGGTAGAGCTGTCACCCAGTCTT